>NW_027500609.1:0-70184 GCF_021521415.1 Bidens hawaiensis
TGCCCCAGCTGGCTTTTGATGACGATAGGGCCTTCTTTGCTGGGTCCTCCTGGCACTCGCGGGAAGCGCACCTCAGCTTCTTTCCATGCGCATGGTTCTGTCGTCCGTCTTTTTCTTCCTCTGATGTTACCACGAACCATGTGAATGCTGATGTCAACGGGCTTTCGTCCGTTGCTTTTGTATCGTTGTCATTCTTCCCTCCATTCCTGATTGATGCCACCAGGTGTGTAAGTTTGCCCTCCTTGACGAATGTTTCAATAATATCCCTCAAGGATGAACACTTCTCAGTGGTGTGACCCTTTGTGCCGTGGAAGTCACAGTATTTGCTCTGATCCGCGTCAGGTCGTTGCCGGACCGTTGGAGCTTTTGGCCATGGGAGTTTCTCAGTGGCAAATATCTCCGTGACGCTTTTGGTGAGCGGCGTCCACCTGGGGTGTCGGCTTGATGGGTGTGTATTACCCCTTCCGCCTACTAGGGAGCGAGAGCTGGATGAGGTGTCAAAGTTTACCCTTGACTGCCACATGCTTAGCTTCCTCATTTTGTTTTGCCGGGCGGTCTGGACGTTGTTTTCTCTAGTCCTCTGCGTGTAGAAGTTTGTAGTCTGGGGCAGATTCCCACCCAGTTGCTTCTCTGTTTCGGCAAGCGCTTGGCTGCTGTCATGATGGCATCCCATGTGGATGGCATGCCATCTTTACCCGTCAACGTGCGGATAAGCTCTGGGTATTCGGCGCCTTGGATGAAAGCGGCGCGAACAAGGTTCTCGCTTATAACGCCCAGACTCAGCTTTTTCGAGTTAAAGCGAGTGATGAAGTCTAGTAAAGGTTCATCCTCCTTTCTAACGCAGTTGAGGATCGTCCACTGTTCTTCAGTATATTTCCTCTGTTGACTGAAGTGTTGGCTGAACTTGTGTTGGAAGTCCGCCCAATCATAGATGTGGTGGACCGGTAAACGGTCAAACCACGCTCTAGCCGCTCCAACCAGTGTCATCTGGAACATATAACACCACGTGGTTCCGTCCAGTTGCTGACGGTTGCCCCCGCTATGAATCTGTTTAGGTGATCATCTGGGTCGGATATACCATCATAAGTGCCGATGTTGGGCATCTGCTTGGCACTTTTCGGGGCGATTGCTTCCGCAATGTCCCTTGCAAACTTGGATGTTCCCGCGTTTGCCGCAGTTGGTCTGAAGGTTTTGGAGAAGTCACGTGGGTTTCCCCCCGCGTTCCTTTGTTTGAAGGTTTCTCCGAAATTCCTTCTCGTTTGGAAGTCCGTTCCTTACGCTTCCCTTTCGCCTTATGGCGAGGGTTTGCGTCGGTGTCGGATTCCTCCCGATCATCGTCCGAGGACTCGCACTCACTGCTCATGTTGAGCTGTTGAGTGCTTCCAAATTCGTCAGCCTGTTGGACGGAACGCAAGCGTTCGTCCAACTCAGCTTGGAATTCCTTCTGACGTGCCTCCGCCCACGCTTTAACTTGTTCAAGTGTTTGGCAGGGGAGTCTCGTCTGTTGTCTTTCCGCCTGGGTATTATTGAATCCCAGGGGATGGTTGTTTACTGCACTTGCCCCGGCTTGGGTAACCGGGGTAGTGTTCGTAAAAGTTACTGCACTTGCCCCGGCTTGGGTAACCGGGGTAGTGTTCGTAAAATTTGTGTGCTCGCCGGTGTTCCCCCCAGTAGCTGGGGTTGTGGTTACTGGGGCTTCCTGGTAACTCGTTGGCCTTGGGACCGGAGTAACGTTAACCATCTTTCCAGAAGTTTTGAAAAAACTGGAGAAAAATTAGTTCTAGCTTTTATGCACGGATGGCGCCAATGAAGAAACACTAATCGATCCCGGGCAGATTACGGATAATCTGGGGGTTAAATAGATGTTTCCCACGAGGGGTTAGACCCGGCAAAGATGGTTCTTCTGATAACCTGCAAAACAGACACCGTGAGCTCGTCACTGAGAAGGGGGGGTACCTCCTTGTGACCACCCTCCGGCGTGAGAATCAGACTAGATTGCTCTTGAATATAAGTGTATATTAAGAGATTGCTAGAGCAGATATCAGATATAAGATGTAAGATACAAGATAAGATGAGATGATCATACCATTTGGGGTATTTATAGCCGAAGGTAGGTTTCCAAGAGGGTATAGCCGGCTGAATAGTATTCCTGTTCTACCAACTGTGGCCTACGCACGTGCCATGCTGGTAGTTGGTGGGTAGGCAGCGGCTGACAGTGACCAGGCCTGCTGTGTACTATTCCTTTTCCACCAACTACAGGCTATGCACGTGGTATGACAGGAGTTGGTGAGTAGGTAGCGGCTAATAGTGACATACAGTACCAGAGCATGCTGCTCGCCATACTGTTGTCAATGAGCTGTCGTATCTTTGGTCCGATCTTTTGCCCATACCTCGTCAGGTACAGTACAAAAGATCTTCCAGTATCGTACGGACTGGCTCATTTGGGCGGGAGTATTCCGGCTTGCTCATTCCTTCTTCAGGTGACTACTGAATTATTATGAGAGTTAAGCCTTGTGCGTGTAGCCTTGCTGCGCGGGTAGCCTTCCCTGATGGCTGGTATCCGTAACTGCGGGAACAGGCGGAGTACTTGGAAACCATTGGGAGGCGTTTCCTGCGGGAACAGCTAGCGTACTGCGCGTAAGGACGTCACGTCTCTGAGCATGGTGGGTCCTGCGGATCCAGTTGGTCTCTGCGCAGGCGGGTTCGACCGCGCAGACGTCCGTTAAGGAGTCTTGCGGGTTCAACTGCGCAGACGTCCCTTTTCAAGGTGAGTCTTGCGGGTCCAACTGGGCTCTGCTGGGACCTACCTCTTCACTATTGTTAGTAAAAAAGTATAAAACTAACTGGCTAACTCCCTAACTCACTAACTTTATAATAAAAGTATAGAACTAAACAACTAAGTAAACAAATAAACAAGAAGTCAGAACTAACCCCTGTTGGGCATTGGAGGCTGGACGGACTGACGGAGCAGGGCTGGAGCCAGGGGAGCTGGCAGCGGCGGTGGTGGACTCAGGACTCGTGGTGCAGGCTGCCGGCGGTCACGACGGTCAGGCGGTGGTGGTGCAGCCGCTGCCTTTTTGTGGTACGTGGTAATTGAGATTTGAGTATGGAATTGGAAGATGATTGTATTTTTTTAAAACCTTTAGACTTCCGTCCGTCTCTCTATATTGTAAATGGGTTAGGCCTACAAATAATTGGGCTACAAACAATTTATAAATGGGCCTACACAATGTTTTTTATATAATATAAAAAAAATCGGGCCTACCGGGTAGTCGGGTCTATGGCGGTCGACTACCCTGCCATAGGCCTAGGCCGGCCCTTGGGGGTGCTGGTTTCAAGGGAAGAAGACGCGGGAGGAAGGGTGGTTGTTAGGGAAAGATTAAAATACGGAATGAATAGTAACTCTTTAAATATGAAGAATTACCACTCCAGCTTCCTTATTTTTTTAAAGTAGGGAATGAGATGGGTAATTCGATTTCCAAGGGCACGTTTTGGATTGAGTTTGAAAAATGTTTATTGGTTTATTGACTTTTTTCAAAAAATCATTTTAAAAAGCTAGGATTTTGGGCTTTTGAAAAACTAAATGCTTTTTAACCCTCTCAAAAAATTAAGATAAAAAAGATTTTTATGATTGCCAAACACATTTTAATTTATTAGCTTTTTGAAAACGCCAATAAGCATTTTTCAAAGTCAATCCAAACATGCTTTTAGAGATGGTTGTATATGCATTCGCTAAAAAACTAAAAATCTCAAATGATAAACACCAAAAACACACCTGGCCTAATTCTCTTACAATTTAACTCATTTACATCTTCATTACATCATTACATCGTGTTTAGGTCGTCTGCAACTTCCCGTCAACCATTCTAACTTGTTTAGATAAATAAGCTGCATGGGTCATGTTTGGATTACATATTTTTAAGCGTGTGTAGGCCAAGGTTATGTTTCTAGCACAAATATATATACAAGCTGTCTTAGAATTTGCGACTAGCTAAAATCATCTGTCTGCAGCTAATAGCCGATGCTCGCAATGCTAAAGAACACACAACTCAAGTTTAAATCCATATGTTGCAAGAATCTTTTTACATATACCTTTAGATACAGACACCATTATTTATAATACATTGAATGTGTCTTAATATCAACTATAGCCACTAATTCTACTTGAAAACTAATCTACATTGCAGATTGAAATATCATCTCCGCAAGTTCCTGCACAAATGTGAAACACCAATACACACAATCCTTAAAACAATTAAAAAAAGCTTTCTAAAAACATGTTCTTGAACAATTTCAATTTTTTTTAAATACAATATCAGACTCGCCTGTTTGCCAGAAGGAACTTGAGGTTCTCCCCATTCCATAGCCTTCTTTTCTAGCAGATCAAAATCAGCTTTTCCTGCCTGAAAGCCCATAAATATTAACCAACACAAATTAAAAAATATATATATAAAAAGAAGCTAAAAATAACACTGAAACACATTCCCGACCATAAAACGAGAACAGGGTTCTTACCTCAATTTGAGCACCAAGTTCTGTATCAAAGCTTTGATACCGCTTGCGAACTAGTTCATCCAAAGAACCATCCTTTAATAAAAGCATAATATTACCAAGCGTAACTTGAGTATGAATCATGATATATATATATATATATATAATTGTAAATGAAAACACCAGATGGAAATATAGTAAAGATACCTGAATCAGCTTCGCAGCATTACGCAGACTGCGTGCTAATGTATCCATACCAGCGATATGAGCAATAAACAAGTCCTCAACGTCTGTGCTCTCCCGTCGTCTGTATATTACATCATAATATTGATTTTCCTTTTTGGAACTATATGTAAATAGAGGGAGAAAAAAAGGTAAAAAACTACATTATTAAGGAAACTCACAGTTTGGCATCAAAATTGAATCCTCCAGGCGAAAGTCCACCCTGTAATAAATATTTAACACTTTTTTCACTAAAGTTTCCATGTTAACATTTAACTATTTGTTCCTGATCATCAATTTAGGGCTGCTAAACGGATTGTGTTCGCAGGTTGGTGGGTTGAACCCGAAAATCATGTCACGCACATGAACCTGAGCACAGCACGTGTATTCTCAGGTTGACACGGAAAATATTTTCACATTTTATGTTTTATATTTATATAATATTTTGATTTTTTGAAGCAGTTGTGCATAAACTATGCCATACCACATTTATATATTTACTTTGGCATAGAAAATACCATAATAGTTTAAGTTATTATGTAAAAGAAACTTAAAAAAAATAAATAAATCTGTAACTTTTCAACCGCGACCCGTTGGGTACACACGAGCACGACCTGTTTAGCTAAACGTGTTCGAAGGATTCGACCTGAAACTAACCCAAACTCGTTTTAGACTAAATCCAAACCCATGAATTTCGTGTTAGGTTCATGTTGTGTATTGATGAAGATCAAAATATGAAAGTCAAAGAAAATTCCAACATTTTGACTAATAGTCAAAGATAAACTATTTGAAAGTCAAACACAGCAATTTCATGTAACACAGAGAATGAATAGTAAATCTTTGTATGTATTAAAGCTGAAAATATTCTTACATTTTTAATAACACTGAGCATAACCAAAGTTGCTTCATTGATATCCATCAAAAACTGATCTGTATCCCAACCTGTTATAAATATTATATCATAAACATATTGTCGAAGTTTAAAATTTTAACAATTACATGAACATAGTAATATTATATCATACCAATCTGAGGGTCACCGGTATTGGCATCAATATTTCCTAGTAAACCATTGATTCTTGCGGTTTCAAGCTCATGATGGCAACTTCAAAAAAAACGACCTCGATAAAAGTCATATAGTCAACTTACAGTTTGACAGTAAAACATGACCGCTACCTGTGCCCCGATAGAGTAGCATGGTTGCATTCAATATTCAATTTGAATTCGTCTGCAATGACAAATGCAAGTCAAAAAAATATAAGAATTTGTTTTATTAACAACCTTCAAAACTCTTGCAAGTTGTTCAGATCTTTTATAACATTTCAGTATTTTTAATTTATCTTAAACGGGCTTAAATAAAGTTGAAAAATATTACCTATAAGTCCACACTTGCGTAAGAAGTTAGCTGCGGTGGCCGCATCCCAATCATATCTGACAACATTATATGTGAAGCCATGAGTAAGATTAATAAAAGATTATAAAGTAAATTACACTATTAGTACTTTAACTAAGGTAATTACAAGAACGTCCTTTGGTTAGAAAATAATGATACTTACTGGTGCTTTGTGGGTTCTTGAGGCTTAGGCTCAATAAGAAGTGTCCCTGGAACATAAGAGAAAGAAAAGTTAGTAAATAGATATATACTATAATTTTTATTATATATCTTTCTTTGACTTTGAATGTTAAACTTGTAACTAAAAAACTTACATGTTAATTATTATCCTATGATTTACCACTGATTCTTTGTATCAGTAATTTTACTGTTTGACTTTTAAAGTCAACATATAGCTCAAAGCCCATGTGATATTGCGCAATATAATATAACATCAAAAAGATGAAAACAAAAATTACCATTGAACCCAATCTTCTTTTTATAAGCTACAGCAGCTTCAAAAAATCGTGCCTGTAAAAGAAGCAACATTTCATATTTTCATGATACATCAGGTAAAACTATTTCAACAATCTTACCATATGATCGAGTTCTCGCTCCATATCAGTATTCAGAAGAGTCTGATAACCCTCACGACCACCCCAAAAGACATAATTTTCACCCCCGAGATAATGTGTAACCTGTTTTTATGCAACAATCAAGATGTTTAAGCTCATATCGATATGATATACAGAAACCGTAATTTATGGTCAACGATGTAAGTACCAACCTCTATTGCTTTCTTAACCTGAGCTGCAGCATATGCATAGACTCCAATTTCAGAGCTATTATGATACATAAACCAAGTTAATATAATATAATATAATATGAAGCTTTAATTGAATAATTTATATAAACTGTTAAATTTGGCACAACAGAGTTAACTAATAATCAAGAACTGATCTTGAAGGTATCTGCAGATTAAGAAGCCAAATTTGATTTTCTAGGCTCTGTTCCTTTTTCTTTGGTGTACGAATCAACAAAGAATTAATATTCTTTTTCTTTTGTAGCAACCACACAACTTTATGTATATGGTTTGACAAACAAAACCAAAATAATAGTATAATAATAATGAATGAAACTAAACTGCAACTTTGGATAAGGAACGAAACTAAACTGCAACTTTGGACACAGGGAGTTTTTCCTCGACAAACAAAGGACACTTTTTTTTATTAAGGAAAGACGAGCTAAAAAACTTAATAAACCTATGTGAACCAAGGGTTTATATAACACCCTTAATTCGAGTCATACTCGTACTCAAATACACAATTTGAACCCAACTCAAATAGGTTTTAGGATAAGACTAACTTAATAAAATAAGACTAACTTATTAATAAACAAATTATTATTTAAATCTCCTCCAAGCCACCCCATGAGATTTACCAAACCGCCCTTAAATATCGTCTCGTTTAACACTCCCTCTCGATATTTGCTTCCTTCATTCCCAAACGAGTACAAAACTTCACAAGCTTCTCTTTTGGCAAACTCTTTGTGAACATATTAGCAGCTTGCTCCAACGTGTTAACGTATTTAAAATCAATTTCTCCATTTAACACTTTCTCACGAATAAAGTGATAATGGACTTCTATATGTTTCGTACGCGCATGAAACGTGGGATTCTTAGCCAACAATATTGAAGACACATTATCTCCATACAAGGTTACCTTCTCGTTCTTACCTTGATTTAACTCGTTTAGAAAACGAACCAGCCACACGCATTCTTGCGAAGCCATAGTCGCGGCCCGATACTCCGCCTCGGTAGTCGAAAGTGACACGGTAGGCTGCCTTTTGCTGCACCATGTCACAGCACTTGAACCAATCAAGAAAACATACCCGGTTGTACACCGTCTCGTGTCCGGATCTTTAGCATAATCGGCATCGCAAAACCCGATTAATTCCATACTCGACTCCCTCTTAAACTTAACACCATAACTCGGAGTCGACTTCACATACCGCAACACTAACCGAGCAGCTTCAAGGTGCGGTTTTCTTGGAGCTTGAACGAATCTACTAAGCACACCAACGACATACGCAATGTCGGGTCGAGTCAAGGTCAAATAAATAAGACTTCCAATTATTTGCCTATACATGGTTACTTCTTCCAACTCTTTTCCTTTTTCGGCTCGTAGAGACCCGTTTGGTTCCAT
The DNA here is from genome assembly GCF_021521415.1 of Bidens hawaiensis. Lineage (NCBI taxonomy): Eukaryota > Viridiplantae > Streptophyta > Magnoliopsida > Asterales > Asteraceae > Bidens > Bidens hawaiensis. The sequence goes on from NW_027500609.1 coordinate 8,290, forward strand.
GGGTACCCGTATCGGTTTGCAACTTTCCATACCGAATTTCACCAAAAGATTAACGACATACCGATTTTGGTGAAGTATAAACCCATCATTCTCGTACTCGAGCTCAAGACCCAAAAAGTGCTTTAATTTTCCCAAGTCTTTCATGAAAAAACGAGTGCACAGATTCGTTTTTAACTGCTCCACCAAATAGACTAAATCGGCGGTTATAATTAAGTCGTCGACATAAACGAGGACAATGGCGGTCTTGTCACCTTCGACTCGGACGAACACACTGGTATCGGCTATTGTAGGAACAAATCCGTTGAGTTCAAATAACTCACCAATCTTTCCGAACCAGGCCCGCGGTGACTGTTTTAAGCCGTAAATTGCTTTCTTCAACTGACAAACATAATTAGGAAAATTTTGACTTACAAAACCTCCCGGCTGATCCATGTATATTATACGATCCAGATCGCCATACAAAAACGTATTACTAACATCCATTTTCCATAAATCCCAACCTTTGCACGCAGCAGTAGCTAAAATCACTAGAACTGAAACGAGTTTAGCTACGGGACTAAACGTATCTTCATAATCGATCCCGTACTCCTGTGAAAAACCCCGAGCCACTAATTGAGCCTTATATCTTTCTATCGACCCGTCGGGCCGTCTTTTAATTTTAAAAACCCACTTACACGAAATCGGTTTTACATCACCCGGCTTCGGAACAAGATGCCAGGTCTCGTTACTGGCTAAAGCATCTAACTCTTGCTTCATGGCTTCCATCCACTTAGGATCCCGTAGAGCCTGCTCTATGGTTTCGGGTTCACGTTCAGTTTCTTGACTAACAAGTAACGCGACATTTGCATAACTCGGGTTCGGTTTACTAACCCGTTCGGACCTCCGGACAGCTGGTACATCACCTTCGGTATTAACTGGTACATCTGAGGTGCTAGTTTGACTGTTCGTTTGGCTAACTAACGACCCGGTTCGCCATGGATCAGAACGTGGCCCGTTTCATGTTACCGAAAATTCAGGTTCGGTGTTAGTTGTTTGTTCAGATTGTTCTTCTAGGTCGTTGTCACCAACCTGAACCGTAACATACTCATCATACTCTTTCTGTAGGTCACTTGTGTCGGGCAAGACTTCCTTACTTGGTGACCACCATGATGAATTTTCATCAAATATTACATCCCGAGACACATAAATTCGCCCGGTACTCGGCTCACAACATCGCCACCCTTTCTTTTCATTATCGTAACCAACAAAAATACATCTCGTTGCCTTTTTCTCCAACTTGTGTCTGAGATGCCCCGGGATGAATACGTAACACACGCATCCAAAAACTCGAAAGTAACTAACATTCGGTTGGATTTTGAACATCTTCTCGTATGGTAACTCGTAGCTCATTCCTTGTTGTGGCAATCAGTTACTTATAAACGCAGCGGTACTCATTGCCTCCGCCCAAAATCTCCCCGGTACATTTTTGTTGTGCATCATGCTTCCGATCATGTCGGTTAGGGTGCGATTCTTTCTCTCCGAAACCCCGTTTTGCTCGGGAGTATTAGAACACGTTAGTTGGCGTTTAATACTATTTTCTTTTAGAAACAAAGAAAATTCACGGGATGTATACTCGCCTCCATTATCGGAACGAAGACACTCGATGCTCCTCTTTAGATCCCGTTCGGCTTCTAACTTGAAATTTTTGAAACGTTCAAACGCCTCGGATTTCTCTTTCATGAAATATACCCACAAATATTTCGAATAATCATCAATTAAAAATATCATATAACTCATACCTTTAATTGACGGCTGTTTCACCGGACCGAACACATCAGTATGAACTAGCTCGAGAGGGGCTTTAGCTCGATAACTAGAGTTCTCAAACGGTTGCTTATGTGCCTTTCCAAACTGACAACCGCCACACACCACATCCGTTTTTACTTCGAGTTCGGGTATTCTCGCCACCAACTTCTTTTTCACGATTAATTGAAGTTTATCATACCCGACGTGGCTTAAACGTTGATGCCACAGATCTGCGTTTAGATTCTTTTTCACCTTATTCACATACGAAGTCTCGGCAGATAATACATAAACCGAGTCTTTCTTTCTCCCTTGAATCACCGGTATGGATTTAGTTTCGAACTTATAGAAAATACTCACCTCGTTTGGCCCGAACAGAACATATCGTCCGGTGTCGGTGATTTGAGGAACTGATAACAGGTTCTTTTTCATACCGGGAACATGAAACACGTTTTTAAGAACAAAACCACTTTCCTCAGAATCTGGTGAGAGATCAACCTCACCGATATGAGCTATTCCGTGTCGCGAATCATCGGCTATAACTACCACCTGATTACCCTCGTACTTAACCGGGTTCTTTAACCGCTCCTTTTCACCCGTTAGGTGATTCGAACAACCCGAATCCAGAATCCAATCATTTAATAAATTTAAAGCAGGTTTTATCGTAGCCATTAACGCATGAACTTCTTCAATTCCGGCATAATGGGCCCCGGCATCCCAAGGCTCTTCAGTTCGATTTTGCGTTGTCGCGGCGTTCCCTTCTTCAGTTGCACTCGTTGTACAATACTTTGCAATGACGCATGCCACAATTATAACACTTAAAAGTTTTAAACGACGAACGTTTACCCTTTTTATTGCGGTTCCAATTCTTTCGATCAACGTTTCCTTCCTGTTGGTTTTGTTCCTCGGGTTTATTTCGATCCCACGGTTTCTTTTTGTTGTAACCGTGGTTGGGTTTGAACTTTCCTTTTCCTTTGCCCGCAAACAACGCCTCGTTTTCTTGCTTCGGTACAGCGGAGACCGACACACCGGCCATCTGTTTGGCTAAGGATTCCTGTCCGGATAATAAATTTTCAAATTTCGTGAGTGACGGTTGATTCGGCCAACCTTGAACAGCAGCGACAAACGACTGAAATTCCGGCCTCAACCCGTGAATAATAATCCGTTTCATCCTCGCGTCTCCGATCCTTGATTGCTGATCTAAATCGGCAATCTCGCGACAAAGCGATTTCACTTTATGGAAGTACTTTGGAATCGTCATATCTTTCTGAGTAACCGAAAGCAACTCGTTTTCAAGAAGTTGTAATCGGGTGTCGTTTTTCTTCGTGAATAGTCGTTCAAGAATATCCCATGCATGCTTCGGTGTTTCGGATTCTTGAAAGTGATCTAACAACTCCTCTTCGACTGTTGTTTTTAACACGAACAACGCTCTCCCGACTTTTACTCGCCACTTTCCGATGGCACCTCCGGTGTCGTTTCTTGGCACATGCGTTTCGGTTCCGTTTGTTACCTCCCAAAGGTCCTGACCTTGAAGGTATGACATAACACATGTCGACCAAACCCGGTAATTAGTTTGGTTCAAACGCTTGATTCCGGCGACAAACGACGTATCGGCCATCGTTTCCTTCTTCGTCGGCTTCTTTTCTCACCACGAGTTTGTTTACGATCTACAGACCCGGATAATCGCCAAAGGCAACCGTCCGTGAGACTAATCTCTTGGCTGGACTTCGATCGACTAAACTCGATTACGTACGAACGTGACTCGGCGACTGGCTTTGATACCACTTGTTAAATTTGGCACAACAGAGTTAACTAATAATCAAGAACTGATCTTGAAGGTATCTGCAGATTAAGAAGCCAAATTTGATTTTCTAGGCTCTGGTCCTTTTTCTTTGGTGTACGAATCAACAAAGAATTAATATTCTTTTTCTTTTGTAGCAACCACACAACTTTATGTATATGGTTTGACAAACAAAACCAAAATAATAGTATAATAATAATGAATGAAACTAAACTGCAACTTTGGATAAGGAACGAAACTAAACTGCAACTTTGGACACAGGGAGTTTTTCCTCGACAAACAAAGGACACTTTTTTTTATTAAGAAAAGACGAGCTAAAAAACTTAATAAACCTATGTGAACCAAGGGTTTATATAACACCCTTAATTCGAGTCCTACTCGTACTCAAATACACAATTTGAACCCAACTCAAATAGGTTTTAGGATAAGACTAACTTAATAAAATAAGACTAACTTATTAAAAATAATAAACGAATTATTATTTAAATCTCCTCCAAGCCACCCCATGAGATTTACCAAACCGCCCTTAAATATCGTCTCGTTTAACATAAACAACTAGTGTGTCAAATCTGATGAATAATGTAATTTCTTGTACAAAATGATTTAGGAGGTCTTTATACATAAAGAATAGTTAAATATCACTTTGCTGACATTCGGCCTGTTTAACCCATTTGACTTTTTTTATTGTTGGTAAGGTTTTTTTATTTGTATATTACATTCTACATAAAACATAACTCGAACTGATCAAAAATACCTTGTTGCACCACCATGCATATAGCGAGGATGCAAGAACAACTGAGCCGTACCCCATAAGGGACGAATCTTGGTACCCTAAGAATACAAGTCAATTTATAAGAGAACGAAACTATTGAAAAGAAAAAAATCAACTGGTCACATAAAAATATAATATTTTGAAAATTACCTGAAGTTCTTTCGCAAGAGCTACAATTTCGTCCAAATTTGCATTAGATTCCTACAAAGATAATAAATGGTCAATTAGGATTAAACAACATGTGGGATTAACAACGTTTGATAACTACCTCCAATGTTTTACCATCGGGGGGCAATGTCTCTATCGTGAAAACACCACCTATCAACTCCAAGCTTTTCTAGGAACTCAAAGTTAGGCCTCACTACAACAAAACCAAAATTCCCACCTTAGAAATCAACAAAAATGGTTTAAGTGTTCAAAACCTATTAATCTTACTTCTTCGCTTAGCCATGGCTAAGGAATTGGTACCATCTTCCCATGGCCACATCTTGGTCGCTGCACCAAACGGGTCACCACCCGTCCCTCGAAATGTGTGCCAGAAAACGACACTAAACTGCATCCAATCCTAACATGATCAAACAACAAACATTAATAACTGTTAACTGTTTGCATACGAATACATTCGTAAGTTCCCTAGGTCAAAAGAAGCAATTTCTTTCAAAAAAGAACCTTCATAGTCTTTCCAAGAATCTCCTCATTGGCGTTGTACCATTTATAGGCAAGCGGGTTCTTGCTGCTTGGGCCCTGCGCGAAACAATCAGATCAAATAATCTAGATTTTTCTATAATCCAAATAGCGGTGTAAACATGCCAAGCCACTCATGAGCTGCTCGCTAAAAGCTCAAATCGAGCCAAATTTAAACAACCTCGACCCTAAATATAAGCTTCTTCAACAAATGGGCCCGGGCTTCATTTTGTCGAGCTCAATGGCTCACGGGTCTAAACAAGTTTATTATTTGAATAACTTTTATTTTGTATATTAAATATATATTTATAATGCACACACTATACAAACTTATGATAAAAATTTAAAAATAATATATATTATGTGTATAAATAAATATTATAATTAAATGTATAAATTAATTAATATATAGCAGGTTGAAAACTACACACGGGCCGAGCTTGATCTTGAGAAATAGAGCTTGAAACGAGCAGCTCAAGCTCTCGTAAGTTAAACGAGCCGAGCTCGGCCTCTGATCGACTAATTTACAATCCTAAATCGAAACTTCACAGTTAAAAAATAGTGATCATGGTGATTAATAGTTCTTTACCTCGTACTTGATTTTGGGAATGCAAGGGAAGAATTCCCCTTCCCATTCACCGGAATCATCGAAACCGCAACCACTGTCCAGATCAGCAGCTGGGCAAGTAGGTGGAGGTTCACTAATCTATCAACAAACAACAAAATCAATATTTGTAAACACTAAAACAAGCTAATACAATGTATATCTATATCTAACAAATTAACAAAACCGGGTAGTGCTTTGTTTACCACAGTAAATGAGATCAAATTGAAACAGATAACAAACAGCAAGAACGTCCTCGTCATGTTCGCTAAACTAGATTAAAACTTGAAAACCCAAGTTCGAATTATGCTGAAAAACAGTTAATTGATGAAGATAAAATAAAAGTGATATTGAAATGAAAGCATTTACCGACGAAAGATGGAGGTTTTTGAAATTGGTGTGAATGAGGGTAAAACAATTGAATTAATATCCATCTCCGCTGACCACTAATTCGGGAGGAAACCAATAAATCGTGGGAAAACCTTCCTTGTGGAATTCGAACCCAGAATCTTATGGTCCCTGAGTCTTATCCTGCCACCAAGATGCCACACCAAGATGCCACTAGGCTATAACGCCATACACAATAATTAAATTAATAAGTGGGATATTATTATAAATATATCTGTTTTGAAAATTTTTTTAGATAAGAATGCAGAGTTCAGAGGTGATTTTTTAACGTGAAGGAATTGATATACATATTTTAAATAATGGTATGAAAAATATATATATGCCTTTAAATGTGTCTGGATATGCGCTAAGGACTAAAGAGTAGACAAGTTATAAACTATTAGCTTTGTAATTGTGACACTTAACCAATCGGACATTATTATCTAAGCATGTGTCATTTTCTTGAAAAATCAAAAACTACTTATGGTAACATTGTATGTGACCTGGGGCATTAGCTATCACCCTCCATGTGTCCATTTAACACTTACTTGAACAAGGTACATAAATTAGGGAGGACAATATAACCATAACATGGCGATCAAATGTTTGGAACATGTATTTATGTATGAGACTAGTATGAAATTAGTTTTAAGAATTTTTATAGGTATAGGATATGTATGAGGTTAAGTGATACCTGACTCGATTATCTATACACATATACCATTTACTCAAATCATATACTCAGAAATTTTTTTGTGTGGGTCACATTCACATGCATCGTTAAGTGGGTCACATTCAAATCAATGTTTCTTTAGTAGTTTTTTAAATGTTACCGATAAATATACAAATAGTAAACAATAAATTTTATAAAGAACTTAAATAAATAAATGTAATTAACAGTAATTCACTAATAAATTAATAATTTAAATCAAATGGTTCATTCTAGTGGTTTTTTAATTTCATTTTCCATTAACCCTGATCTATTGGTTCATTCTAGTGGTTTTATGATGTATATAATGAGATTTATTTAACATGTATTTGATAATATTATTTATTTTGTATGGTATGAAATATAACTTATCTTGATTTTATATTATCATAATCTTACAGAATTTAGTATTTCAAAATGTTTATAATGATGAGGATTTGCATACGTATGTAAGACTACCCACAATGCGGGCACATGTTGGTACACATAGCTGAGGTGGAAGGCGTGTGTATGGGGTGCAGCACCGGGGGTATGTGCATTTAGACGTAATGCATTTCTTGACAAAGGCCTAAATGCATGGTTAAGTGGGTCACATTCAAATCAATGTTTCTTTTGTAGTTTTTTAAATGTTACCGATAAATACACAGATAGTAAACAATAAATTTTATAAAGAACTTAAATAAATAAATGTAATTAACAGTAATTCACTAATAAATTAATAATTTAGATCAAATGACTAGTTCATTCATTTATTTATTTTTGTCTATATATTAAGGTCGTATTGTAATTTTTATTCAAATCTTTAGGTTGATGTTTTAACTAGATTTTATGCAATTTTAGTTTTATCTTTTAAATTAATTGATTCTTCTGATTAATTATATAAATTAGTTCATAAATAAAATGAGAAATTGTCATCCCATTTAATTTAATCGGGATGCCCCTACGTGACATGTGAATATATTTAACTACTTAATATTTAAAAAGTAAAGAGTGATGTGAAAATAATAAGGTTTCATTTAGAAAGAATGAACAATGTAGTGTTGATGGTGAAATGTGCATGTGGAAATAATAAGTGAAAACTGATGTGACATGATAACTAGGTTTGCATGTTGAAAAAGGCGTCTATTAACATTGTGGACAGTCTAATATATCATATTTAATTTTATTATAGTTGTTAAAAACGTAAAAGTGTATAAACTAGAATGGTAAGAAAAAAATTGAAGTCTGAACGAGTATTTTTTGACAAATCAATGGACATATATAATACCCGGGTAAGTACCTGATATATACCTAGTGCGTATTGGGTTAGGCATGGGACATTGTCTTACAACCAAATATCGTACCATGACTTGTAATACCCATATCGTTGTCATCCCTACTATCAATGCTTATATGGGATCGTGGTCACTCGTGAAACAAAGCGTTTTTCAGTTTTTGAAAAGTATGTATGTATTTCTTTCTAACTTTTATAGTTTTAAAATGTTATGATATCAGACGGGAATATAGTACACAATAGCCACGGATATCACAAAGGCTTTTGCAAAATGCTTTTAGAGGTATTAGAGCACTCACAAATATCATTTTGAACACATACCCAACTTAATTCTTACGTTATAGAACACTTTGTCATTTAAGTTAAAGCATGAACTATAATAACTCACTGGTTCCAATAATTAATATTTGCATATACTTTTATGAAACTTTATGTCTCATCTCATATAATTAAATCAAGAAAATAGTCACAATATGATATATATCAACAGATGTTCTAAATTTTACATCAAAAGATTGCTAAGTAGCAACTAATTAACATCATCACTCGCTAATGCATACATTTCTCAGGCTAAGGGGTATACCTCACTTTCCCTCATTCTCCTCATTCGCCACATCAGCGTCATGTCAGATTTCCCCCATCATTCTTCATCACCCTTCACCACCACTCAACCAAGAAAATACACCACTCTCCCTCATTCTTTACTATTCTCCATTTTTAATTTTTTAAATTCTTATAATATTCAAACATTAATAATTAAATTTAAACTTAAAACATTACAAATAACATTATCAAATAAACTTAAACTAAAAAAATATCTAGTCTTCATTGTTCGGAATAGACCATATATGTTCGACCAAGTCCGAATTTAACGCGTTATGTGTATCTTGATTTTCCAAATCCAATCGACTATATTCTCTTTGCGTTATGTCTATCTTGATTTTATATGTAGTGATATAGTTTTCATATTCATATTTATTACCTACTTGTAATAGTGTAAATTTCTGCATAAATAAATTTAATATGTTCTATATATTTTAAAAATACACCTATGGTGGCTTTCGACAAATACAATCCTTTCGATTCGTTCAACCCATTACAAATTTAACATGACACATATCAACCCACACATAAGTAGTGTAATAAATATGAATATGAAAACTATATCATTACATATAAAATAAAATATTCTGAATAAAGCAACATAAGCTAATGTATCTATCAAATGTATGCTTTAGGTGACTTTTGGCATGTAGAACCTATCTAACCTATCTAGATTAAACATAACCAAATCGACTATTCAACCCATTCATGGTGATTACTAAATTTGCCATCTCTAGAGTAGACAATGAATACATTTAAAGAAAAGACTATTGCATATCACTAACCTTAATGTTGTTATTAATTGATAGAGGTGGGCTTATAGTCGCGAATTTGCATAAACAAAACACATAATAATATACTTTAAACAATAGAATATTGTTCATAATGTAGCAGCGAATAATGTAGTGGGATGAGGTGGTGGGGTGAGGATAGGGATTCTCACCCCAAAATCTTGGTATTGTGTTATGCTGCCAGCATAGCCCTGACTGACCGTTACCTTCAGAACATACCTGAGAGTGAATATTGCAGAAAACTTAATGTTATGTAAAAAAACATATTAACCAACCACATAAAGATATTTGTTCGATCATATAAGAATATATTCTCCAATACAACAAAACAATTACCTGAGCCGCACATTCACACCATTATATATGTCTCATATCTCATTTTAACTATAGAAAACTCAAGGAAATGTTTTCTCTTCATATATTTAACTGGGAACATCCAAGTCAGACAAACTTACCAAGTGTTTAGCCAAACGCGTTGTGTTTGTGTCAGCCCTGTGGGTTTGCCGCTTGACCAATTTACTTGTTTTTTCTTTTAAAATGTGTTACGGGTAATTAGATATTTTATCTAAATTTGGCCTCAAACTATTCGTTGTATTACGTGGTATAATAAAAAGAGGTAAATTGCATGTACATTAGCATGAATAACATATGTGTTTGGTAAATTAGGGCTAAAATACAACCTTTGGTGATGATGATTAATGAAGAAAATCAGTATTGATCGGTCAATTTAAGCCTAACATACATAAATGTTTGTAAAATTTAGAATATACCATATCAGAAACGGTCGATCCACAATCCGTGCCATAGCAGAACCTCCATCACCAGCGGCTACAGTTTGAGTTGAAGTATCAACTGGAATAACCAACCCTAAATCATGGAGCACCAATTTTGAATGATTCAGAGAGAGATGTTGGTAGTGATTTGCATAGCGGTTCCAATTGTTGATGAGAGAGATATGTGTAATATACATGAATGACGACGGAGGTAAATAAAAGGACGTGAGAGTTTAATGTATTATAGAAGAATCTCAATCATTGCCGGAGTGAAATTGAAGTTTCCCGGAGGAAGACCGTAACGCATAAATATAACGGTGTCTCGGCTAAATTACCATTGTGTCATCCTTATTTGTTTTATAAATAATAATAATGATAAAAATAAAATTAAATGTGCATGTTTTGTTTAGTGCCAATTAGTGTGGTGTGAACGTGAGTACCATCGTTATCTCTGTAACGGAAACAGCAGACGTTTCGTAATGTCACTTACGACAGGAGTGGTTGTGGTAGCAAGAGCTACATAAGCTACAACAACAATGACGGTGGTTCGTATGGTGGCTATGGCAGTGAGAGTGACGACGGTGATCAGTCTGGTGGTGGTGGCGGCTATTACAGCAACAGTGAGGATGGTGACGGCTATGATGATGATTCTGACTACTAGGTGCAGTGCAGTATATGGTAATTGAGTGACTGGCTATGTTTGTTAAGGTTAATAATTGTAGGGTTTATGACTTTATCTTGGTATGTTTATTTTGTGTGACGGTTATTGGAATTTGTAATCGTAGATGCTGCTGCTGTGCTTTATCTTATTTTTACTTTTTTTGTTTATTAATTTTAGTAAGGAAGGACCTTGTTTCTGGTTAAATTCTTTTTGTGTTTTCATGAAAACCACTACGGGGGTGTTTGTTTTTTCTTCAAACATCTTCAAGGGAGCTAATGTCTGCAGGCGCGCAGACATTACCCTTGAAGACTGTTTGTTTTTTTTCTTAAAACAGATCTGAAGTTATCTTCTTTCATCTTAAAAGAAAAGCAAGGAAATCTTGCTTAAAACATCTTCACAAAAAAACCCTACTCTTCTCCCTTTGCAGCCACCCTCTCATCCACTGCTCCTACCACCGTCCGCCAACACCACCACCCACCGTACGCCGCCACCACCACCCCCGTACCCCGCCGCCACCGTCCACCACCATCCACCGCCACCACCACCGTCCACCACCCACCATCCATCACCACCACCGTCCACCACCCACCATCCATCACCACCACCGTCCGCCACCACCACCACCATCCATCACCGCCACCACCACCATCCATCACCCACCACCACCACCATCCATCACCGCCACCACCACCACCATCCATCACCGCCACCACCACCGTCCACCACCCACCATCCATCACCACCACCGTCCACCACCCACCATCCATCACCACCACCGTCCGCCACCACCACCACCATCCATCACCACCACCGTCCGCCACCACCACCACCATCCATCACCACCACCGTCCACCACCCACCATCCATCACCACCACCGTCCGCCACCACCACCACCATCCATCACCACCACCGTCCGCCACCACCACCACCATCCATCACCACCACCGTCCACCACCCACCATCCATCACCACCACCATCCATCACCACCACCACCATCCATCACCGCCACCACCACCATCCATCACCCACCACCACCACCATCCATCACCACCACCGTCCACCACCAACCAAAACCATCCATCACCACCACCCATTGTCCACCACCACCATCCACCGCCACTACCCACCGTCCGCCGCCACTACCACCATCCACCACCACCACCTTCCACCACCCACCAAAACCAAATCGGCATGGCAAGCAAAGACTAAAAACTAGATGTAACTTGAATAAATGACTTCTATCTTGTGAGATAAGTTTGACAGTTATGCAGACAGTATCAGCTTATAAAAACAAACAGTCTTATATTTTCAGCTTGCAGATCTTCAGACCACATCTTCAGTTGCAGACATGAAAACAGATGAAATCAGCTTGCAGACAGTTTATGTCTGCAAAAACAAACAGCACCTACATGTTAAAAGCTTTTGTTTATTTGAAAATTTAACTTTTGGCATTAGTGTTTACGTTTACGTGTTGCCATAACGTGAACATTGTTGCTATAATGTTGACGTGTTGGGTGGCCAAAAACTGTTGATGTCCATCGTTGTCAATTATTATTTGAGAAAATTAAATAGACTAACAGGTTTTACCAAAAGAGAGCTATAATTTGTCATGCTTGAAGTTTCTAGTCAAATAGTACCACATTATTAGTTTTTCTTTTCCTACAACTCAATTTGGCTACCAAAATGAATGATGATTATGTAATATAGAGGTGAGCATTTGGGCATGACCGGACCGAACCGGGTAATACCTGACCCGGACTGAAACCCGAGAATAGAGAATAAAAAGAACCGATGGTCGGACCTGGGTTGTCATGTGACAATCGTCAATTTCAGGTTAACTCCGTTAACTCAACTCCGTCAATTCAAACTTAAGATCATTGAATCTATAACGCACACTTCATTACATTTAAACTAGGGTTTAAATGACGCTTAACACTTACTACATGTGTAGTCTTTCGGGATTTGCACCGAAACGCAAACAGGTTGACGCAAACGATTGAGGAATAAACGAAAAACGTCAACATAATAATTATGTGATAATTATGTGTTAACATATGTGTTACTTGATTATATTGTGTGTAATGCTAGACAAGAAACAAGAACTAAGTTAGTTAAGTTAGAAAAACAACACTTGAAAGTAGAGGGACTTGAGTGTAACTTGTATGTCTATAAATATATATTAACTTAACCCTAACTATTATTATTATTATTAACCCAAGATCTCGATCGGAACCCTTCACCCCATCCCTCACGGCTGCCGTCCACTTTATACACACATACAATCCTCAAATCAAGTGTTTGATTGAAAAACTAGGTGCTAGGAAGGTATAATTGATCATCCTTTACATTCTTGTTGCTTGATTTTGATGTTTGTTGGGTTAACCACAAACCCTAAGCTGCCGATTTTGTTTATGTATATAGCTAATATGATTGTGGTTGATTGAATGATGAGTTGATAACTAGATTGAATCTTGTTGCATGTTGATTGTTGTGTCTTTGATTGGAGTTCAAACACAAACCCTAATCAAGTATGTAATATGTAATTGATGTGCATGGATGGTGTTTATGGAGTCTAGAGGGTCATATGAATGCATGATAGTTCATAGATTGTTAATATGTTGAGTTTGGATGCAAACAGTTTCTGGACAGAATGTGTATTTGATGTTTAAGTGACTGTAACGAAGTGTAAATATGAAAATTGGTTGAGATTATTGGTACTGCAGTAAACTAGGTTGAGTCTAGTTTCTGTAAAGTATAAATTTGTAATTTTTGGATAAGTAGAAGTTAACTTTTATGATTTTACAAAAACGTTGTGCAAAGCTGAGCTGTTAGACCTGCTGTTAGGTTGTTTTGTAAATATTATATCTCATGAACTACGAGACCAATTGGGTTGGTTTCACTTCTGGAAGTTGACTCATTGAGTTAGGAACCTAACCCAAGTGTTCTTGCATTTATTGGATTTTTCGTTTAACGGCAATTTCAAATAAAATTCTGTTGTGCATGAATTTGACTGTTATGAGTTTGCTGTATTGATTTGATGATTGTGAGAAAACTATGAGGGATAAAAATGTAATAAAATATGTTCTGGAAACCTGAGACGTATGTGCTTCTGTGATGATTTTTGGTAAATTAATTGGGATGCTATGATCGGTGAAATAGTACAATCTTTCTAGTAGGATTTCTGTCTCGGTGAAACTAGCTGCTGAGTTTTGTGAAAATGCATGAAATATGATACTTGCTAATTTATTATCGTGTTTTGACCAAATTGCCCTTGAGGGGAATGATTGCAAGATAATTGTCGTGTTTTGACTAAAATGCCCTTGCGGGGAATAACTGCTAATTGATTGTCATAATTTGACCAAAATGCCCTTATGGGGAATAATGGCTAGTTAATTGTTATTTGTTGACCAAAATGCCCTTACGGGGAATAATGGCTAGTTAATTGTTATTTGTTGACCAAAATGCCCTTACGGGGAATAATTGCTAGTAATGTACGTTATGAATACATGACACGTATATGATTGCTTACACATGTGATGTGTCACAAAAACACTTGTTAAAGTCACACACGATTCACAAACGAAACACGAAACATGTTATGTGCATAGGTATTATGTGCCGGGTCTAGAGACTCGATAATATTCCGACACTTAGAAAAATCTCTTTGTTGTTTTAGAACGTTAGAGAGAGTTTTTCGGTGACGCGCATCTTGGTGATTTATTTTGGGAAATTCTTCGCAAACAGTGAGTTTCACTTTCCCCTCTTTAAACTGTTTTCAAACGTTTTTCACTTGGGGGAGATAACATACTCCACAACACATTTAAGATTTTGTTATAAATTATATATCACTTGTAAAGGCTAAGTGGCAAACGAAATATTTGAAGTCCTACACATCGAACCGGTTAATATTTAGAATAGCGAGTCACTGTTGAGTAGTACTACTGGGTTTGACAAACCCCACCCAACGCTAAACTCGACTGGAGGTCGAGCGGGTGTAATTTTGGCTAACACGTACCATGGTCTGGAGGACCTGGTGACAAGGCACTTACTAAACGAGTCAGCTTCGGTGTCGAACACTTAGTAATACTTGTTGTATAGACTAGCTACCTATCGATATATAATTTGACATAACACTATCTGGTAACGCAAAACGCCGTAACGTTGTTACGCAAAACGCTTAACGCAAAACGCTGTAACGCTGAACGCAAACGCTAAACGATTTATTTTTATATAACTTGTGAACTCACCAACCTTGTGTTGACACTTTTAGTATGTTATTCTCAGGTAGCCGAGGCGGGCGCGCGGTTTAGGAACATGCATTGATTGAAAACGCTTTTGTCCTGCAAACTTATTTTTAACGATTATCTTTGGTTTTAAGTCGTCCTGCGTGACGCAACTTTTGATTAAAGGTTTTTACGCTTCCGCATTTAATTACTCGTAAACGTTTTCATGGTTTTGAAACTTTATTTTATGGTTTGATTATAACTGATGATTCCGATCCTGCCAGTTCACACCCTCTGACGGTAAAACTCCGTTAGTGGATTTTGAGGGTGTGACATGTCATTTCGGATTTAGGGTTTATTCGGTCTTGGCTGTTCGGGTATCGATTAAAGACCGAAACCGATAAATGATAATGCAATCTGATACAAATGCGAACCTGTTTGCCTAAAATAACAACCCATGAATGAATTAGAACCTGCTGACAGCTATAATCATTAAAAAAAACGATGAATGCTTTGCTGCCCGGATGCTCAACATGATTGCAGGTAATTTATTTTTTGATTGTACATTGCACAATGTATTCAGATCTTCAATTTTGTTGGGTCGTTGGAACTTGATCTGTTCGTGTTCTTCACTTCGATTGTAACACATGGTTACTTTTGTGATAATGGAGTAGTTGCCGACTTACCTTATGATAAAAATATCATATTAAATTGATAATATTAGGTTAGGTGAAAAGCCAAAATACTTTTTTTTTTGTTGTGCAGTGAATTAATTGCTTCACTATATTAGGACTTGAGCTGAAACTTTCTTGCAATCAAGATAATCGGGCCGGTCCTTTTTAATTCGGGTTTTTCCATTCTAGGCCCGATAACCGACCCAAACCCGAAATTTCAAAATTATGGGAATCGAAGAACTACCCTAATAAACATACAGGTCTCGGTCTTGGTTTCAGTCTATTTTCGGGTCGGTTTTCGGGTAATTTCGGGTTGGAACAATTCTTGCACACCCTAATGTAATATTTACATATTGCCAACCACAATTCCACATTGTGCAAGGGTCTAAAACCATCTATAAACATGACCTATTTTGTAAAAAAAAAAAAGAAAAAGAAAAAAAGAAAGAAAATGAAATTTTCTATAGACGTGATTAAGTCAATTGACTAATCGGATTTCTATAAATTCATCATAGATCTTTTGAATTGTAGAAATTTTTTTCTAAAAAAGTGTTTTGGATAAAAGTATTTACTAAAATGGTGTTGCTCTAAAAATAATTATCAAAATGGTGTTGTTTTGACTTTCATTTCTTAAACTTGGTGTTCTCACCCCTAATTTTGTTAGATAACATATCATTTTAATAAAATTTATTTTTTGTAATATTTGAAAAAAAATTATCTTTCTATCAATTAGGCATACGTTAAAATATACATTTCATTAAATTAGAATTTTAATTCTTTTTATATTAGTCCCGTCAAATGATACTACACATCTGAAAAATTAAAAATTTTGCCCTCAAACTACATAAACTAGTAAGATAACAATATATTTAAGCAGTGATTCAATTCGTTTTGGAAAGAAACTTGAACATTATCTTTAAAAAAAAAAGTCACTAACTTTCTAAAGAAAAATGATTGATTTTTTTTTTTAGGAAATCATTACACTTTCAATAAGCTTTAATATTATCGAAGGGTGCTATTTTCACAAATCTATTTCATTGTTTAGTTGTACATAGATATAATATTAATGTATACTAACTGTATATACATAGATAGATAAATTCCTTTATATATACTAAAACATAAAGTTTTCTTTAAATCTCATTAGGTTTATCTTTAAAAAGTTAGTGAAACTAATTTTCACACAGGGAATTTATTCCATAGTTATTTTTACAGTTATTTTTACCCTTGAAGCTTATATAAACCGAAGAAACATTTATTTTTGACAAGTATATCAACTTTTATTATTTATCTATAAAATGTATTCATGTTTATTTATTTAATGATTAACTTTTATAATTTTATTGCATATAGATAAACATGCATAATAATTGTAATAATAATAAAAATAAATTATTGTATAGAAAAACCTCTTATTTGAAAATTTATGAAATTCTACACGTAAGTTTTCTTAAAATTATAGATTTATGTAAATCTTACATGTAATGCTTTAGTTTATTACAACTTCAGAAAAATATATTAAAATATATACTAAATATACAAGTCTATTTAGTTATAAAATATATTTTTATAAATATTAAAGCTTAACACATGTTGTTAGTGTATTTTTTTCCAAAATATACTTTATTTTATTAATATATATAGTTTAACCAATTAGATTAAGAGTGAGAAAGATATATTTAATTCTAAGAACATCATTTTAGTAATTATTTTTAAAGCAACACCATTTTAGTAAATACTTTAACCAACAACACTTTATTGGAAAAAAACTCTCAAATTGTATTGTTATAAATTCTTTCTTACTTTTTTATATTATTACCACCATAGGGGGTGTTTCGGATTATTGGAATATTAGATTCCTTATTTTATTCCCTTAATCACCTCCTATGACTTCCTCTTCATTTAGCCTTACAATTTATTATTTCCTATTTTAGCTTGTTTTCCATTCTATTTATTTTCATGTAATATCATCAATCCAATCATAATATAAGAATATTTTTTGGTGCTATCGCCATGGGTATGTTTGGCATGAAACTTTTAAGAGCTTAAAGCTTAAAAAAAAACTCATACACAATTAAAAGACTTTTTTGGTTCAAGGAGTTTGAAACTTTTAGGTTAGGATAAAAAACTTAAAGCTTAAAGCTTATACAAGCAACGTTTAGAAATAACTACAAATTTTTAGTATTTTAATTACTTAAATAACCTTCCAAAATAAACACATTTACTATTATTGTTTTTAGTTATGCCCATTTTAGTAATTTTATACATTTTATTATAAGATCCAGCTACTCTGCTATACATTTAAATATATCTAAAAAGTTACAGCTACCAGCTATCAGCTTCAAGCCACTAGCTTCCAGCTACAACTAGTAGCTAGTTTTGCCAAACATACACTAAATGGTATCAGAACGGGAATGCCAACTGCTCAATCAAAATAAACCCAAACAGCCGCCCGACTTTCTGCTCTCGATAGTTCGTCACCATGGCCGGCGACACACAAACCCTAAACAAAACAAACACCACTATTCCTGATCCTAGTTCGCCCTACTATCTTCAATCTTCATCCCTTTGATTATCCAAGACAGCTACACGTTAACAATGGGTGTGCACAAAACCAAAAAGACCGGACCGAAACCGAAAAACCGAAAAAACCAAACCGAATTAGAAACCGACGGTTCGGTTTTGAACTTTTAAAAAAACCGAAATATTGGTTTATCGGTTTTTTATTTTGTAAAGAACTGAAAAAACAAAACCGAACCGGAATAACAAAAAGCGAAATAATCATAATATCTTAACCGTAACCATTAAAACAAAATATGTCAATGACTATTTGTTTAGTTTTAACATATGGTTAATAACAAATATATTTAGTTTCTGCATATGGTTAATAACTAATAATATTGGTATTTTTAGTTTTGATTTTAAATGTATCTTTTATTAGCTTTTAATATTTGAGGTCCAAATATTCAATATTATAATAATTATTAGTTTAAAGAAAAAAAAAATGTCATGCCCAATTTCAATATATTGGGTCAAGTTTCCCCCCCCCCCCCAAAGTTTTGGCTTGATTAGCAAAACCGATAAAACCGCATCCATAACCGAACCGAACCCAAAAACCAAAACCGAAACCGAACGGTTCTAAAAAATCATAAAACAAAACGTTTCGTTTTCGGTTCGGTTTTAGTTAAAAACGGCACCAAACCGCACCACGCACACCCCTAACGTTAACGATGTTCTATTCGACAAACACTATGCAAACTGGATGCAAGAAATGGAGAATTTCTTGCTCGCGAAAAACAAAATTGGTTTTGTTGATGGAACCATCAAGAAACTAGAGAAAACCGCAGAAGATCACATGGTTGTAATGTGATGCTCTGATTAAAGGGTGGCTTACTACAGCCATAGAGAAAGAGATAAGAAGCATCATTAAGTACGCTAACACCTCTTTAGAAATCTTGAGGGACCTTCGCGAAAGGTTCGACAGAGAAAATGCCCCGAGGGCATTTGAATTGAAGAATAAGATCCCGCCTACTCACCAAGACGGTGCTACGCTTTCAGCCTACTTTACAAAGCTTCAAGGCTTGTGGGATGAAATTGAATCCGTTCTTCCTACTCCCTAGTGCACTTGTAACGGATGTACCTGTGGTATTGGAAAGAGACTTGTTGACCATCAAGACAAACAAAAATTTTATACATTCCTAATGGGTCTTGATAGTGAGTTTAATGTTATAAAAACTCAAATACTCTCTATGTGTAGGTTCCCAGCAATATCTACACAGGAGTATCTCGTACACGGAGGGTGCGGAATCCCCTAGGTATACGATTACGAGTGTATGGACAAGGTAACAAAACGAACACGTAACAAGAACAAACAAGTAAACCAAACACTTAATTGTTATTAGCTACTTAGAGCTCTTAACCAATAAGCAAGACGACCGCACAAGCTATGACCAAACCCTTCAAAACAAAAAAGACGAAATTAGGTTATATAGAACTCGACGACATCCAAAACTATAGTCTCACCACCTGCACTGCCAGACGGAACAGTAGACTCCCCCTGAGATGTGGAAGCCCCAAGAGGTTGTGAAGTTCTTGGCAGCTCACCACCTGCATCTTTCGATGCATTGGGATCATCATCTCTGTCCTCCATTCTCTTTGATCTCAACTCATCTCCCTTGCAACTACTCTCCCCCTGAGATGCTAAGAACTTCTTTAAAGTATCAAAAAGTTTAGCGTGTTCCACCAGGAGAGCTGTCTGAAGTTGATTTTCAGCCACCAGCCGTTGGATGGCCTGAGTCTGAATAACGTTGATCCTTGACTGCTCGGCAACAACACGTTCCAGAGCCACGATCCTCTTGGAATCTGTCAGAGAAGTATCAAATGCAAACGGCATATGAGAAATATCCTAGAATAAGGAGGAGGAATGCCCAAACTTACATGAATCTCAGATGTAGGTGGAATAGTAACAGGAGGTGGAACTGTAACTGATGAACCAACAGTAGCTACCAAAGTAAACTCAACAAACATAGCAACCACCTCAGATGGAGTAACAGATTGTGGTGGTAAGGAAACAATCTCTGGTGCTGACAAAGCCACCGTAGAAGTCACAATCTCCGGTGCTGACAAAGCCACCATTGACAAACTAGAGGTCACCGTAGTAGTAGTGGACGGTGCAAGTGTAGACGTACCAGATAACTGCGAGGGAGCAAAGTGAACTACCCTCGAGCTTTCACCACCCCTAGCCTTCTTGGATCTACGAACCAACTCAAACAACTCATCCTCAAAATCTGATTCACTGTTATCATCGGAACCTTTCTTGCGTTTCCCTTGAGTCTTCTCTTGAAGTACCAGAACTCTCTGAGTCTCATCAATCTCATCTGAGGATGAATCAGATAAAGTCTCATCAGAATCCTCAACAATGGGGAGTGATGGACCCACCGAAGCAACAACCGAGGAAACATGAACCCCAGTCATGTCAACCAACTACACCTGAATTTCAGAAGCATCAACCGAGGACATATCAAACAACCCGTGTCCTCCAAAAGCAGCATCAAGATCTACCTCTTCTGCGACAGATAGAATAGGATCATTATCTGGTGCATCTTGAACCACAGGAGGTGGTTGTGGAATAACAGCTGGTGCCGGAACAGGATCAGCAAAACCATCATCTGGCGGAGCAACATAAGCTGGATTCACAAGATAACCAAACAAAGTAGTGTGTCTCGGACGACGCTCAACATTGCTTCATGTGCTCGATGTCCGACACTGAGCAAAAATTCTCGTGTTCACACTGTCCACAAACGAGATAGGACGACGTTGTGGAAGATTCAGAGCTACATGATTAAGGATCATCAGTAGAAATCTGGGATACATCAAGAACCGTTCCCTAACCACAGCCCTCTGTTGACGATCAATCTCATAAAACACCATCTGACCAAAACGAAATGGCTTATTGTATGTCAACATGGTCATTGCAGATTGCATAGTTGCACCCATACCATCAGAACCAGCTTTACGACCAGACATGCAAACAATCAACACATTCATAAAGAAACGCCATTGAACAAGTAAGAACCCTTTGCGATGTTGAGACTCATCTAAAGGACCTGAGTAACCCATGCGAAAAAAACCACCATTCCTAAACGTTGTCGGATACTTAGTAGGACCCTCATCCTCAGCAACAGACCCAAACTGCAAATCTACCCGTATCTGATCAGCCAAAAACTGAACAACTTGTTTATTGGCAGTAGCACGCATAACTGGAGGTTCCACGCGACAATCGTACTCAACTGCTCCCCAAAAATCTACGATATTCGGCAAGGAAATCGGAAGAGTTGTGGAGATAGAATGAAAAATCCGTGGGCACATAAGAAACTGAATGATCTCCGTGTAGTCCTCGGCTCCACAGGTATCGGTAACTAGGGTAACATACATGTTATGAGCCAAGAAAAATTGCCTTTTGTCTCCGTCACCTCCATTACCACTTATGCCACCAGCACCTGCAACCTCAGTCATATCTGCAGTGTAAACGAGCTAAGTTAGATAAATGTATAACCAGTTAGTAACTTCGCCTAACATGATAATGGTGAAGTTGTGGTTCCAGCGAACTTAAGCTCAACACAATATAAGCAGCGAAGATAAGGTCCAGTTGAAGTTGAGAACAACTTCGTCATAAAGGTAACTTCGCTCCATGAACTGATTAGAATTAATTTCTATTCTGTTGCAAACAAAAACGATCAGAAGGCCATCACAGGTCAAGTAAGGTCTGATTAAGGTCAACATATACTCTATAGCACATAAACATTAATAACGAAGGAGTATTAATGACCTTTAGTCACTATCCGATAAAATCAATCAAAATAAAATGTATAGATAGAATTAACAATAACCGGTAGTAAATTGTGAAACGCTATGAGAAAAGGAACCTTAATAGGTGAACAAAAGCTGATTTGAACAAGGTTGATTCTGAGATTAAGTTCGCCGAGGGTTTTAAGAGTGAAGTTTGACCTATTTTGACTAAGAACTCGTTTATAAACCTTTTGGAAAACCCTTGAGGCTAAGTTAGGCTAACTTCGCCAAGGAGACAACTTTGCACACAGCGAATTTAAAAAAGATAAGGATCTTAAAGATATTTAAAACAAAACCAATGACGAGTAACCCGTGATTTAATGAAAGCAGACAAAAATAAGTATTTAAAAAGAATGCGTGATCAAATTTCAGTCTTTGAGAAAAACCATCGTGTTCATGAAAAGATCCAAACATGGAATCATATTAATTAAGATGCTGTCACAAGGATTCATGTTCAGCGTTAGTATGACATAGAGAAACAGGTTGAAAGCAGGTATATGAAACTTAGCATGTTTTTCATTGCGTCCGTTATACGAGTTAGGTTCAATTAGGCTTAGAATTTAGATGAACATCACTTATGGACATGTGATGCCACTTATCTTTTCTCAAAGCGTATTTGGTGTTCCCCAGATCACCCCAATTTAACTCCAACCCGCTAGCGCTTGATAAAAAAATTTTATAACTTAATAGAAAAGATTTAAAGCTTTAAGGTTGAACGTTGGACTTACAAGCCATTCAGACTTACATGCCTTTCATTCAGAGTGTTTAGGACTTATTTGAATGCCCCACCCATGTAGTTCTAGTTTGATCCTTTAAGCTTTCGAAAAGTAAAAGCAACAACTTAATATTACACACACACATTTTTTTTAAAGTAAAGAAATGAAATATTTTTGGTGATCAAGACACTAACGGGCTCGTGTATGACTGGGTAATCACTTTTCTGTCTATCATTCGGAGAGGTATATGTGGAGACATGCACATTTCTTCAAAATGACTCTTCACAGTAAATCTAGCAGATTTAGTTTGTATCACTTCAACTTTTACGCATCATGGAAAGCTACCATGCCAATCAATGACTGTTCTAGAGCCTTTTAAGCTTAATAACTTCACCCGTTAGGCGTACAAAAGTCAATTTACCTATCATTTTTCAAATGTTGAATCAATTTTCAATTTAAAACAAACTTTGAAGCTTCTTAAAAAGCTATAGACTGAATGATTATATCTCTTCCCAGAGAAAACAGAAATCAGTTTAAATTCAATCGCCCGGTCTCTTCTTAGTTCTTAGGTAAATGGCCATCATGTATGTCCAGTTGGTTAATAGGACCAAACACATATAAATATGTGTCCCTCAAACTTGGAGCTATCGACATAATTTTCAGCGAAGGAATTACCACCAAACACATCATAATCATGCCAGATGCTTTCAGTTTTCAGGTGAATAGATCAGTGGACCAAACATATACAAGTATATGTCCTTCAAACTTGAGAAATCGACATAATTTTAAGCGAGAGTGAATTTTTTTTTAAATAAACAAACAAGACACGGTTACTCGGGATTGATCATCGCATTTAACTCAATAAGGTTTTGAAAACGATATCGATCAAAAGCTTTTGTAAAAAGATCGGCAAAATTATCCAGAGAATCAACCTTTTCAAGCACGATTAATTTCTTCTAAGCACAATCCAGTATAAAATTACGACGAATGTCAATATGTTTAGTTTTACTATGCTTTACGGGATTGTTAGTTACTGTGATAGCGATAGCAACAGTATTATCAATGCAAATAGGAGTATGAGTGAAATTCAGACCATAATCTCGCATTTGTTGTTGTATCCACAAAACCTGGGAACAACAATTCGATGTTGCCATATACTCTGCTTCACATGTGGATATTGCAACCGAGGTCTGCTTCTTGCACTTCCAAGACATCAATCTCCCACCAAGAAACTGACAGCCACCGGTAGTCGACTTCCTATTCTGGTTACATCCTCCATAGTCAGAGTCGGTGTATACCACTAAATCCAGTTCACCTCCCTTTGGATACCAGAGACCCAACTTAGGTTTTCCTTTGAGATACCAAAGTATCCTCTTCACGCCTTTCATGTGTGACTCCTTTGGATTAGCCTGAAACCGTGCACAAACATAATGTCAGGTCTAGAAGCCGTTAGATACATTAAAGAACCTATGATTACGCGATATTGAGTGGGATCCACATCTTCATCACTGTCAGAGTCAGCACCCAGTTTGTGGTTGACATAGATTGGAGTATCATACGGAGTACTTTCTTCCATATTGAATCTTTTGAGTACGTCGTGAACATATTTAGTTTGATGAATAAACATCCCGTCCTTCTTCTGATCTACTTGTAATCCCAAAAAGAAGGTTAGTTCACCCATGGCACTCATATCAAATCTTTTCTTCATGACCGCTTCGAATTCCTGACACATGGAAATCTTTGAGGCTCCGAAGATAATATCGTCCACATAGAATTGGACAAGAAGAAAGTCCTTTCCACTCCACTTCACAAACAGCGTGCTGTCAATCTTTCCGCTTACAAAACCATTTTCCAGCAGGTAATCAGATAAGGTCACATACCAAGCCCATGGAGCTTGATGCAGACCATATAATGCTTTGCTTAGTTTATACACATGATCTGGAAAGTCTGAATCTGGAAAGCTTGA
Source organism: Bidens hawaiensis (assembly GCF_021521415.1). Lineage (NCBI taxonomy): Eukaryota > Viridiplantae > Streptophyta > Magnoliopsida > Asterales > Asteraceae > Bidens > Bidens hawaiensis. Next base: position 33,059 of record NW_027500609.1, read on the forward strand.
AGGTTGTTCGACATATACCACTTCGTCTACCTTTCCATTCAGAATGCACTTTTTACATCTAATTGAAACACCTTCATTTCTTTCAGAGCGGAAAATACCAAGAAAAGCAGAATTGCTTCCAGTCTGGCAACAGGAGCAAACACCTCATTGTAGTTGATTCCTTCTTGTTGATTAAATCCATTAACTACCAGTCTAGCCTTGTGATGCAGGAGCATCCGGTCCATTAAGTCAGCCCGACCCGGGCCTACCCAAACGTTTATTTTTATTTATAAATAAAGTTGTTAGGTATTTAGTTTCATTAGTTTTTGATTGAAATTTAATTGAAGAGAACTTTGTTCTTGGAACCTATGGTTCAGATTATCGGTCTTCGATTAACGAAAGTGTCATGAGCCATTTGAATGCTTCCGTTCCCGCATCAGTTGGTATCAAAGCTTTTGGTTCTCAAATGGCTCAACGTGGAGGTAAATACTTGTCTGTTCATCGATTCGCCGACAGAGGCAACGACACGAGTGTTTTCTATTCGCGTGATCGTGAAGAAGATCGACGTCCTACTCGCAGATTCGCCGATCGAGGCAGCGGTGGAGTCTATTCTGAACCACGGGACCTTAAGATGATCAAACGGCTCCGGAAGCGAGTCCGAGATCAGGAAATACAACAAGAGATCATGCAGCTCCAACAAAGGATCCGAGATCTTGAATCATCATCAACATGGAAGAAAACGGAACAGGAAACACCCGTCGTGGACGAGTTAACCTATCCTCCCAGTGGTGATACTATCTATAATTCTTTGCCCGTGTATGACGATTATCGGGACGAGGATTGGTATTCTTGGATGTATGGTGAATCTTTGGATCGGAAGATGACGGAATACGCGAAAACATATGCCCTTTTTTAATGAAATACTAAGGGGTGCATCGGCAAATAATGGTGTTGTAATTAATATTGCAGACGATGTGGTTTCTACGTGTGGTTCTCGGGTGGCTGAGGGTGGCGTGGGATCGGTTGTGGTTGATGGTCAAAACCCGAGGAACAAGGAAGGTCAGTGGGGTATTTTGGTAAGTCAAAACAATTTGAATTTTAAATATAGTGTTATTCACATTGAAGATAGGGATGAAGGTGATCAAACTTTTGTGTATGATGATGGTGGTGGAGGTCCTATTAATTCAGAAACTGACGAATTTTACGGGTCAGTTGAACTTAATAGTTTGTATAATGATAAGTACGGTGAAAAAATCTCAAAAATAAACCATGTTAGTGGGGAGGTTGTAGGTCTCATTAATTGTGGAATCAAATTCAACACTCTAGGCATGCATGGTGGTATAACTTCAAGGCATTTGAACAGCTTCAGTGCATTAAAAGAAGATGGAACATATTATCTGCGGCGGGTCGTGATGTCGTTGAATAAGGAGTGAGTTGATGTTCCTTTTGACCCAGGCGGCTTCGGTCCAAAAACAAAACTCGAGGACGAGTTTTTCGAAGAGGGAGAGTATGATGCAGGAGCATCCGGTCCATTAAGTCGGCCCGGCCCAAACGTTTATTTTTATTTATAAATAAAGTTGTTAGGTCTTTTGTTTCATTAGTTTTTGATTGAATTTTAATTGAAGAGAACTTTGTTCTTGGAACCTATGGTTTAGATTATCGGTCTTTGATTAACGAAAGTGTCATGAGCCATTTGAATGCTTCCGTTCCCACATCAGTTGGTATCAAAGCCAGGTTTCTGGCTCAAAAATGCCTCCAAGGAGACAACAGAGACCGCTCGATGAGGTTTACGAACGAGAGTTGGAACAATGATTTATGACGCGAGTGGAGCGACGATTGGATCAAGTGGTCGATCAACTCACTGATCGAATGGTTGACTTGATGAATCGTAGAAGGCCGGCCCCAAAAAACAGGGAGTTTGATAATCCGTGTTTTGGTAATGATGATTCGTCTTCCGAAGAAGGTTACGAGAGGAGACCAAGACAGGATCGTGGAGATGGAAACCGGCGTTGGGATGCTGGGATCCCTACTGATATCCCAGAATTTGATGGGACTAGTTTGGATTCGGAAGGGTTCATCGATTGGTTGGTTATTGTTGAAGAGGTGTTTGAGTTCCGAGAGGTCCCTAAAAATAAGCAGGTCTCTTTGATCGCTACCAGGCTACGTGGGAGGGCGTCAACATGGTGGCAACAGTTGAAGATGTCACGAAATAGACTCGGGAAGTCACGGATCGTGACATGGGCCAAGATGAAAAAGTGTTTGCGGGATACTTTTTTACCTCACAATGTTCAACGGTTGATGTATCATCGTTTACAGAATCTGAAACAGGGATCCAAATCGGTTGATGAATATACGACCGAGTTTTATCATTTGGTTGCTCGTAATGATATTCAAGAAACCGATGAACAACTCGTTGCTCGGTATATTGGGGGTTTAAGGGTTCAGATCATGGACTCTGTAAATCTTTTTGATCCGTTAACGGTCGCCGAGGCATACCAACGGGCGTTGGCTTTTGAAAAACAAAACTGTCGGGTGGGCGGTTCGTATTCACCAACCCCTGCTGGAGGAAATTCGGGGTCGGGTAGTGGAGGACCTCGTGTCGTGCCAAGTCAGCAGAGGTCGGGGGCCAACAACACTGGGTTGACTTCTAAGGGGGCTAGTAGTAGCGGGGTGAAGTGTTTTAAATGTGGTGAGACAGGTCATCAGCAAGTTGACTGTAAATAGGCGGGTAAGAGGCATTTGTTTGTTGAATTCGATGATGAACAATATGAAAAGGCCCCAGAGTATGATGAATAACCCGAGTATGAGGAGGAGTTTGTGACCGTTGATGTGGGGGTGAACTTGGTGGTTAGGCGTTCTTGCTATACACCAAAGGTTGATGGAGACGGATGCCTTAAGCATAACATCTTCCAATCCACATGTACCATTATGGGGAAGGTTTGCACCTTTGTTATCGATTCTGGAAGTTGTGACAATCTGATTTCTGAAGAGGCAGTCCAAAAGTTGGCCTTGTAGACGGAGAGTCACCACAAGCCTTATAAGCTTCAATGGCTTAAAAAGGGGGGAGAGGTAACGGTCTCAAAAAAGGCCCTTGTTTCTTTTTCTATCGGGACCACATATAAAGATGATGTGTGTGATGTGGTTCCTATGGATGCGTGTCACTTGTTGTTGGGTAGACCTTGGGAGTATGATCGAAGTATAGAACATGATGGACGGTCAAATTCTTATAGCTTCATGTTTGGTGGGGTAAAGATAACGCTTGTTCCTAGAAAGCCCAAGCAGCTAGCAACAAAGCAGTCGGGTAACCTGTTGACCATTAGTCAGTTTGAAGATGAGTTGGTGGAGGCAGGCAATGTGTTTGTTTTGGTAGGGAAACTGGTGCCATAGGAAGTTGAGATTCCTGAAGCTATGATTCCTTTACTTGAGGAATTTTCTGATATTTTCCCTGATGACTTGCCGGATGGGCCGCCACCTTTGCGTGACATCCAACATCATATTGATTTGGAGCCTGGTTCACAATTGCCCAATAGGCCATATTACAGGATGAGCTCGAGGGAGCACGAAGAGTTGCGTAGACAGGTTGAGGAGTTGATCTCTAAGGGTCATGTTCGTGAAAGTATGAGCCCTTGTCCGGTTCCTGCTTTGTTAACTCCAAAGAAGGATGGCACCTGGCAGATGTGTGTTGATAGTCGAGCCATCAACAAGATTACTGTGAGGTACATGTTTCCTATTCCTCGACTTGCTTGACCAGATTAGTGGTGCTACTATTTTCACAAAGTTGGATTTGAAGAGTGGTTATTACCAGATTCGTCTTAGACATGGGGATGAGTGGAAAACAACCTTCAAGACTCGTGAAGGGTTTTATGAGTGGTTGGTGATGCCTTTTGGTTTATCAAACACGCCTAGTACTTTTATGCGTGTGAAGAATCAGTTGCTCAGGCCTTTTATTGGGAAGTTTTTGGTGGTTTATTTTGATGATATTCTTATTTATAGTGCTTCTTTTAGTGAGCATATCGTGCATTTCAAGAAGGTTTTGGCCTTGCTTTGCAGAGACAGTTTCTATGCAACAACAAAGAAATGTGTGTTCATGACCCCTAAAGTTTTGTTCTTAGGGTATGTTATTTCAGGTGATGGGATACAGGTGGATGAATCTAAAGTGGCAGCTGTTCAAAACTGGCCAACTCCTACCACCATTACTGAAGTCCGCAGTTTTCATGGGCTTGCTTCTTTTTATAGGCGGTTCATTCCACACCTCAGTTCCATTATTGCCCCTATGACAGATTGCATGAAGGGAAAGACGTTTGTATGGACAAAGGGAGCAGAGTTAGCTTTTCAGGTTATCAAGGAAAAGCTCACTACCGCACCAATCTGGTATTGCCTAACTTTTCACAAGTTTTCGAACTTCATACTGATGCCTCAAATGTTGGGATTGGCGGGGTCCTCAGTCAAGGGGGTCGACCAATTGCTTATTTTAGTGAGAAGTTAACAGGGGCAAAGTTGAGATATAGTACTTATGACCTGGAGTTTTTTGCAGTGGTCCAAGCTGTAAAGCATTGGCGTCACTATTTGTTTCATAAAGAGTTTGTTTTATTCACTGATCATGATTCTCTAAGGCATATTCGCACGCAAGACAAGATATCTCATAAGCACGGGCGTTGGTTAGCTTTTCTTGAAAAGTTTACTTTTGTGGTCAAACACAAAACTGGTGTTTCAAACCGTGTTGCTGATGCCCTGAAAAGGAGGGGAAATCTGCTTGTTTTCTGTGAGAATCAATGTGCTGGGGTTGGATGTTATTCGTGAGCAGTTAACCACTGATCCGTATTTTTCAGTTTTGTTGCAAGATGTGCAAGCGGGTCAGAAGTCAGACTTTCTTTTGCATGATGGGTTTTTGTTCAAAAGGAATCAACTATGTATTCCTGACTCCAGTCTTCGGTTGAAAATTATTCAGGAGTTACATGGGGAGGGTCATGTTGGTCGTGACCGTACTTTACATTTGATGCAGTCTTCCTACTTTTGGCCTACTATGAGGAAAGAGGTAGATCGTTATGTTAAAAGGTGTCGAATTTGCCAAGTCTCAAAGGGCATAGCTACTAATGCGGGTCTTTATATGCCTTTACCAGTCCCTTCAAAGCCTTGGACTGACATTAGTATGGATTTTGTGTTGGGGTTACCTCGGACTCGGAGGGGTAACGATTCGATCTTTGTTGTTGTTGGTCGGTTCCCCAAGATGGTGCACTTTATTCCTTGCAAGAAGACGACAGATGCAGTTAATGTGGCTCAATTATTCTTTCGGGATGTTTATCGTTTGCATGGTTTGCCATCTTCTATTGTTTCTGACCGGGACACTCGTTTCTTGAGTCATTTTTGGCGCAGCCTATGGAAAATGGTGAACACTCAGCTTAACTTCAGTAGTGCCTATCACCCTCAAACGGATGGGAAAACGGAGGTTGTTAATAGGTCACTTGGTAATCTTTTACGATGTCTTGTGGGTGATCATGTGAAGTCTTGGGATCAAAAGCTATGTCAAGCTGAGTTTGCTCATAATCATGCTGTCAATAGAAGTACCGGATTTAGTCCTTTTCAGGTGGTTTATTCTGCTCAGCCACGGGGTCCCCTTGACTTGATGTCACTTCCTGTTTCTGGTTCTGTACCTAAGAAGGTGAAAGATTTCGTTGAAGGGCTACATGAGATTCATAAAGATGTGTATGCCAACCTGGTTCTAGCCAATTCAAAGTACAAGCAGGCTGCTGATCAAAAGCGAAGACAAGTTGATTTTGAAGTAGGAGACTTTGTGTGGGCTGTTTTAACTAAAGATCGTTTTTCAGTTGGGGAGTATAACAAATTGTCAGCCAAGAAAATCAGGCCAGTGGAGATTGTGCAGAAAATAAATCCGAATGCTTACCGTCTGAAGTTACCAAGTCATATTCGTTGTTCGGATGTTTTTAATGTCAAACACTTGCTGCCATTTTATGGGGATTCGTCTGATGATGAGGTCACTGCAGATTCGAGGTCGAATTTTTTCTATCCAGGAGGGAATGATGAAGGCCCAAGTATTGACGACCAGGCCATGTTATATTTGGAGGCCCATGATCGCGTCTTCAAAGGTGGCCCACGAAAACGGGCATTACTTGGCCCACGAAGCTCCGTTTCGGGCCTATTACCAGTCAAATTGAAGCTTGAGATGAGGAGCACATTGTGGCACAAGCTATGCCCGAAGCCCAAAAAGAAATGAAGGGTAGTTCTTTGGTTCCCATAATTTTGAAATTTCAGGTTCGAAGCCCAAAAACGCCTTCTAAATAAAGTTATGGGTCTTTTAATGTTTTTTCAGCAGTTTTTATGTTTTTGTTTTTGGGTTTGTGTTTGGCCCATGGCCCGTTTTAGGCCCATTTCGTATTAGAACACTTATTTATATGTTGGTTATGTAATTCAGAAAGACAAACTTGAATATTAATAAATTTCGTTTTTCTCTTCATTTTCCCTAGACCTTTAGGTGGGATTTGGGAGTTTTGAAGTTCATCACGGGTATTCATTGAATGAACGTGATTCGTTCTTCGTTTTTGTTTACACCGCTGCATCACCTTTTTTTGAACGATTACCCTTTTCTCATATCTTTTGAACTTAAATACCCACTTAGTACCGATTGCGTGCACATCGTGTGGCTTTTCAACCAAACTCCATACTTCCATTTTATTAAACTGAGCCAATTCTTCCTGCATGGCTTCAAGCCACGAGCTATCCTTCAACGCCATCTGATAAATTTTTGGTTCTATTTGACTGATATGGCATGCATACAGACATTCGTTCATAATACCAGTATCTTTGATGCTCACATACACACAAGTGTTTTCTTCCAAGCTCCTTCTGGTTCGCACTCCATCAGAAGGATTACTGATCACATTCTCTAGAGGGTGATCCTTGTGAATTCTTGTTGTTTGGACAGGAGCAATTACCAAGTCTTCTCCCAGATTAGGAGTGAGTTCATCAAAATTATGTTGATTATGAAACGGATTTATGAACTCTTCTTCATCGGAGACAACATGCCTTTCTTCAGTACCATTCACGGTTTTCTTTTATCTTCAACCTTTGAGTTATTCATGAAGCTCTCTTCTTCGTCAATTAACATCTGAGTGGCCATCCATTCTTCCATATCTTTAGATTCATAAAAAGACAGATTAAAAGACTTAAATAGTTTGTCATAATCAAAAACCTCATCTTGTCCCATGTTAGGCTTTGGAGACCTCTAACTGGTAATGTCAGTGTCACAGACAACCTCAACCTTGTAGACTCTTCTATTAGGAGAATGATGTGTTGTGAAACACACTTACTTTCCTTATCATTTTATCATGATTTAATTGTTTTTTAGTTTAATTATTAAGTGTTTTGGCTTGTTTATGCTTGGTTTTACAAAGATGATTGATTACTTGTAGGTTTTGAGCTTTAATGGAAAAAAGTGGCAAATTTGAAGACTCTAGGGGCTTATTTGAGTAACTTTGAATACAACAAGTCAAGGCCCGAACCAAGCCCACAAATTAGAAGCCTATCTTGCATATTATATCAAGGAAAATAAAAAAACAAAAACCCTAACTCCTGCCCAAAAGTTGCGATCGGACAGAAACAAGAAAAGAACTAAAAAAACTAAAAATCTAAGTGGTGGTGAAGTTTTGGTCGGCAAGAGAGATTTGTGGGCTGTTTCCTTTAAGGAAACACACAAAAATTTGGTTTTTGGGGATGCTAATTCACGTGGGCAGCACTAGTTGATTGAAAAAGTCCCTAACATCCACATATAGTCCGATCGGCAATTCAGCATGGGAAGAAGAGAGGAAAAATCTTTTTGTGGCTTTGTGGTGGCTAGGAGAAGAAGGAGATCATCGAGGGAGACTTGGTACAACAGCTAGGGATCATCTACATTAGAAACTCAGCCCTAATCTTAAGTATTAATCTCATAAACTTTGGTCTTTTGTTCAAGATTCATAAGTAGTTGGTTTGATCTTTTAACTTGGATTGTTTTGCATCTGAATTGAAGATTGAGTTGCCATTGATTATCATTGATCATTGAGTTATATGATGTTTAAATTAAGAGTTTGCAGCTGTCCAAATTATATGTTAGGCTAAACTAGTTAATTCTACCTATGTTAGATGAATATTGTTAGGTTTTAGTAAGTAGATTGGATTGTTGATGATCATAACTTGAATTGTTAATGTAAAGTTTGGTTTAATATTGAATTAGGTTGTTTTTAGTGGCAGTGTTTTGATTAATTATACTCAATTACCTCTTGCTTTGATCGATTGAATCGGTTTTAGTTGATTTTAGCTTGTTTAAACTCTTTACTTTGTGTTTAGAGATTGTTTGCGGGAAGTACAATTGTAGGGTTTAAGTGGGTATATTAATTAGTTAAAATCAGCGGTTAGGCACCTTCTTAGAGACCGAGAGGTGATAGAAAGTAGGGTCGTCTCATAGCTTTTACTTGTTAGGATTAGGATCGCGCGAGAGCGGGTTCGGTTCTTGTCGGGTTTGGGTTTGTGAGCGATTAGTTGACCTAGTTTAAGTTAAACTAAATTGTTCCTCTATCCTTGGTTGCATAGCATTCGTCTCCATTAGGGTAGCGTGTCGGCGATACCGAGAGGAGAGTCGGCATTAGAGCACTTTGACAATTCGTCACCCGGTTTTGTTCTTAAAATCAATTAAGGGTAGGTTAGGGTTTGTTAGTGAGACCGAGAGGTAATCTAGCTTCCTGAGTGAACCTTAGTTGTGTCATCCTTAGGAATCGGTGTCGTGAGATTCTACAATCCGTTAGCTTATTATACCTTCAATAGGATTCTTACCTAGGTAGACGTTTTTCCCATTGATAAATCTTATTTTCAAAGTTCCGTCTAGTTTTCTTAGTCTAAGTCTTTTAAGTTAATTTAAGTTAGGTTAAGTAGTTTATAATTAAAAATCATTTAAAATATATTATTCTTAGGTGAGTCTTGGTTAGGGTTAAGTATTAAGTACGTTTTCTCGTGTCCTTGTGTTCGATACTCGGACTTCCTTAGGTCTATACTATTAGTGATCGGTACACTTTCCGGTTGTGTGTGGATTCATTAAGATTTTCGTTTAATAAATTTAAAGCTTAGATGTGAGAGCATCATTATATACACATCAAATTTTGGCGCTGTTGCCGGGGACACGGTTAGAGGCGTATTGAGAACGACTCGAGTTAGGAGTTACCTTGTTTGCTACTTGTTTTGTTTGTTTGTTTAAAATAGTTTAGCTAATTTTAGTTTACTTTGTTTATTTTAATAGTTGTATGCGACGTACTCGATCTATAGGACCACTGGAAACCAAAGGATTTTCCAAGCCAGAGAGAGAGGTTCGTGAGAGACGTCGTACAAAACCGTCTTCCAGTTCATCTATGTCCGTCGGTAATACATTCTCTTCTCCTACTTTTTCTGAACCCGTCATTAGGGATAGGATTATGGGCGACGCGAATCCACCACCGAGGAGGACAGTTGCAGACCGGGCCCGTCCGGTAGACGCTGGCGCGAAATCCAGCATTGCTCCACTAGCTATCGGAGTTCTCACGACTTAGCAGATACCATCTAATATTTTGAACACGATTGCTCATTCTGCTCAACTTCACGGGTTGCTCCACGAGAACCCACATGCTCATCTCACTCGCATTACACGAATTTGCGACACGTTTTATCTTGCTGGCGTATCCGAAGACGCCATAAAACTCCGTATCTTTCATTTCTCACTTGTTGATCATGCGAGTCTGTGGCTTGAGTCCCTCCCATAGGGATTCATTGCTACTTGGGCTGCCATGCAGACCCAGTTTCTAGAAAAATACGATCCTCCGGCTAAGGCCGCTCGTTTGCGCAACCAGATTCATTCTTTTCCGATGGAGGACACCGGGAGCTTCTACGAGGCGTGGGAGAGATTTAAAAATTTACTCGCTTTATGTCCGAACCACGGCCTACAAGACTAGGCAGTTGTTGAAAAATTCTATAACGGTGTGACGTACGCGACTCAGAGTATGCTCGGCACGGCTGCAGGAGGTAACTTATTGACAATGAAGGATACAGATGAATGTATTGCCTTGTTTAACGGGTTAGCCATGAGTGGATACCAGCGACCACTAGCTAAGAGTACCAGGACCGTCGATTCCCTATCACGCGACATGCATCCAGTCGAAACGAGCACCGCACTTGCGGCACAGGTTGAGGCGTTGGCAAAGATCGTGAAGGACTTGCAAGTAAAAAGTAAATTGTGCGAGATCTGTAGAGGGGGGTATGATACCGTTCAGTTCCCTGTAGGTTTCCAGAATGAGGCAGTAGACTTTGTTGGTAATCCAAACCGAAATCAACACTCTTTCAATTCTTATAACTCGGGGTGGAGAGGTAACCAAAATTCCAACTGGAGGAACGAAAATCAGTCCAGCTTCCAACAGCGTTAGAGCCTATTCCAGGATTCCGATGAGGGAACGAGTAGTGGGGACAAGAAGCCCACGTTAGAGGAGATGATGGCACAGCAGACACAGATGTTGTCGCAACTTGTGACTCGAGAGGACTCCCGTCACAAAGAGACTCAAGAGAAATTTCGGGAGCACGAGTCATTCATGAGAAATCAAGGAGCGTCAATTCAAAATCTTGAGCGGCAGATGGGATAAATAGAAAGTCGTCTGAATGAGAGGTCGCCAGGAACACTTCCAAGTAACACTGAACAAAATCCTAAGGCGTTCGCGAAGGCTGTGACGACGAGGAATGGTGCAGGGACACATAGCGAGCCCGTGAGTCAGGAGGAGCCTACAGTAGATGTAGAGGAGCAGGTAGACGAGGAGATTCAGTTGGAGTCTCCATCGGCCAAGGTGCGTCAGAGGCGCAGCCCAGGAAGTACAGCACAGGCCGAGAACCAACCATTACCCAGCACACCACCGAGAGTCTACAAACCTAGACTCCCATACCCCGGGAGAGTTCGTAGGGATAGAGACGAGGAGCAGAACTCCAAATTTCTTGATCTTCTAAAGCAACTTCATCTTAATATTACTTTCCTTGAGGCACTTACGCAAATGCCCAAATATGCAAAGTTCCTTAAGGATATTCTTTCGAATAAAGAGAAGTTAGCTGAAGTCTCTTCCATTCCTCTGAGTGCTGGTTGCTCTGCAGTCTTGCGGAGAAAGTTACCAGAAAAGATGTCTGATCCTGGGAGTTTCACAATTCCCTGCATCTTGAGTGATAATATGGTTGTTCATGCGCTGGCAGATCTTGGTGCCAGTATTAATCTCATGCCGTATTCCGTGTATCGCAAGTTGGGTCTAGGCGAACCGAGGCCTACCCGTATGAGTATCCATCTTGCTGATCGTTCTGTGAAATACCCCCGAGGGGTGGTCGAGAACATGCTTGTTCATGTCGACAAGTTAATCTTCCCGGTGGACTTTGTCATCTAGGACATGAACGATGAACGATGACGATAGTGTCCCACTTATCTTGGGCCGACCATTCCTTGCCACTGCACATGCGTTGATCGATGTCTGCGAGGGTAAGTTGATTTTAAGAGTTGGGGATGAGAATGTCACCTTTGACATTCGACAGTCACTAAAGCACCCCAAGTCTGCTGACAACTCCTTATACTTCATTGATACCATCATGGAATATGTTGGGGAGTTTCTCAGCAAAATCTGTGGAGGATCTGCCTCCGACACCCAGATTCTTGATAGGGAGATTCTAGAGATTGAGATGGTTGCCTTGACCAATCAGTCCTTAGATGACGACACCGAGTCGCATAATCCTGAACCTAGCATGTCTGCTGAGATCGTACGAGACGATCCTATTGGCCGACCTTCTGTCGAGATTCCTCCTTCTTCCTTAGAGCTTAAGGATTTTCTTGCCCACCTTGAGTATGCATTTTAAGATGAAGAGAGGAAGCTGCCGGTTATTATTGCATCTGCTTTGACGGAGGTCGAGAAGGAGAAGTTTTTGAGGGTGCTACGAGAGTACAAAGAGGCTATTGCATGGAAGATCATCGACATTAAGGGTATCAACCCTTCGTTTTGCACTCATAAAATCCTCATGGAGGAAAATTTCAAAACTGTCGTTCAGCCGCAACGACGGCTTAATCCGAAAATGCAAGAGGTCGTAAAGAAGGAGATCATTAAACTCCTTGATGAGGGGATCATTTTCCCCATTTCTGTTAGTGCTGGGTGAGTCCAGTCCAAGTGGTTCCTAAAAAGGGTGGCATGACTGTCGTCACCAACGAGAGGAACGAGCTTATTCCCACTAGGACTGTGATGGGATGGCGTGTCTGCATTGACTATCGCAGACTAAATGATGCCACCAGGAAAGACCACTTTCCTTTACCCTTCATTGATCAAATGTTAGAGCGTTTAGAATGTCAGTAGTACTACTGCTTCTTAGATGGTTTCTCCGGGTACTTCTAGGTTCTGATAGCTCCCAACGACCAGGAAAAAATCACTTTCACTTGCCCTTACGGAACGTTTGCCTATAAACGTATGTCGTTCGGACTTTGTAACGCTCCAGCCACATTCCAGAGGTGTATGGTGGCCATTTTCCATGATATGATCGAAGACTCCATGGAGGTGTTCATGGACGATTTTTCCGTATTTGGGAGTTCATTCGATCATTGTTTGTCTAATCTTAAGAAGATGATGTCCCGCTGTGTCGACACCAACCTAGTCCTTAACTGGGAGAAGTGTCATTTCAGGGTTCGCGAGGGCATTGTTCTGGGGCATCGGATTTCATGTGCGGGGATAGAGGTTGACCGAGCGAAGGTCGAGACCATCTCTAATCTTCCCCCGCCCACTTCTGTGAGATCCTTTAGTAGCTTTCTAGGTCATGCCGGGTTCTACCCCGGTTCATCAAAGATTTTTCAAAAATCGCGAGGCCCATGACCAAACTACTGGAGAAGGATGCTCCATTTGTTTTTTCTGAGCAGTGTATCGAGGCGTTTGATCTTTTAAAAGACAAACTCGTTAACGCCCCGATCATGGTTGCTCCAGACTGGTCGTTACCATTCGAGTTGATGTGTGACACGAGCGACTTCGCAGTCAGAGCGGTTCTTGGACAGCGGAAGGATAAACACTTCCATCCGATCTACTACGCTAGCCGGACCTTAAATGGCACACAGGGGAGCTATACCACCACCGAAAAGGAGCTTTTAGCTGTGGTGTTCTCTTTCGAGAAATTTAGGTCCTATCTGGTTCTTTCCAAGACGATTGTTTACACGGACCATGTTGCTATTCGATATCTTTTCAGCAAGCAGGATGCTAAGCCTCGCCTTATCTGTTGGATCATGTTGCTTCAAGAGTTTGATATAGATATCCGTGATAAAAAGGGGGCCGAGAATGTGGTGGCCGACCATCTTTCACGTCTAGAGGGAGTTGAGTTAGGAGATTCGGGGGACAGGATCTACGATCGTTTTTCGACGGAGAGTCTCATGTTTGTTACGGCACGAGAGGAAGGTTTTCCATGGTTCGCTGATTTCGCGAACTATCTCGCTGACGGGTACCTCCCAAAGATGCCTTACCAGCAAAAGAAGAAATTATTTGCTAACATTAAATTTTACCTTTGGGACAACCCGTATCTTTTCCGCATCGGTGCTGATAAGCTTATTAGGAGGTGTGTAGATGTGAAGGAGGGATGGCAGATTCTGAGCCATTGTCATGTGGGACCGACAGGAGGTCACCACGGTGTGAGTTCTACAGCGAAGAAAGTCTTTGATTCTGGTTTTTACTGGCTGACTATCATTAAGGATGCTCATTTGTTCGTTAAGAGTTGTGATCGTTGCCAGCGTGTCGGCAACATTTCTTCGCGAAACGAATTGCCCCAAAATGCTATTCAAGTTTGTGATGTTTTCGATGTTTGGAGCATTGATTTCATAGGACCGTTTCCATCTTCGCGTGGGAACAAGTACATACTCGTGGCTGTCGATTATGTGTCTAAGTGGGTTGAGGGCAAAGCTCTACCCACCAATGATGCCCGAGTGGTAGTACGTTTTCTAAAAAGTCTATTTGCTCGTTTTGGAATCCCGAAAGCCTTGATCAGTGATGGAGGTACTCACTTCTGCAACTCGCGGATGGATAAGGCGTTGCAACGCTATGGGGTCACCCATCGGCTTGCGACCTCCTACCACCCACAGACTAGTGGGCAAGTGGAAGTGAGTAATCGGGGAATCAAACGTATTCTCGAGAAAACGGTTGGTTCAAATCGTCGGGATTGGTCCGACAAATTAGATGACGCTTTGTGGGCCTTCCGTACAGCCTACAAGACTCCGACTGGTTCCACACCATTTCGAATGATTTATGGGAAGGCCTGTCATCTTCCTGTTGTGTTGGCACATTGCGCGTCTTGGGCCCTTCAGAGCGTTAATCTTGATTTATCCGCCGTAGAGGGTAATCGTTTCCATCAGTTACACGAGTTAGAGGAGCTCCGGGATCACGCATATGCACAATCATTTAGGTATAAGGAGCACACGAAGGAATTGCATGATAGGAAATTGAAGGGTAATAAGGAGTTCAAGTGTGGGGATAAGGTCTTACTGTATAACTCCCAGTTGAGGTTATTCCCGGGAAAATTGAAATCCCGATGATCGGGACCGTTCACGGTCATTGAGGTATTCCCGTATGGCACCATTGAGTTACAAGATTCGAGCGGGAAGTTTAAGGTGAACGGTCATAGATTGAAGCACCACATAGGAAAGCCGATTATTGATCAGACAATCGAGGTATTCTACCTTGACTCATTCACCGAGGCGTATACGTGTTGGATGCATCACTCGGGAGACAGCCCGAGTTGTAGAGTTTGTATTATGATTCTCTTTATTATCTGTTTTTATTTGTTTTATTTTTGTTATTTATAAAAACATAAAAATACAAAAAAAAATAAATAATTAATAAAAATCAAAGAAATTAAAAAAATACAAAAACAAAAAAATATGTTTATTTCTTATGTTTCTGTTTTCTATTTTGTACGCCGCTACATGTGAGCGAGTTTGAGTTATTACAGGTATTATTATGCGCATGCTAGCTTTGATGGCGTTTTTGGAACTGGTTCTTTCGAGGTTGCGGCCGCGAATGAAATGTTATACGGTCGTTCGTTTGATACACAGCTGATGAAGAATATGCATATAAATCAGAGGAGTAACCCGTTCTCTATTTTACTTTTTGCTATTTTAAGTTTTAATTTTATTTTTTAAGTTTTTATCTCATTTTATTTCTTTTCCTTGTTCTCATCGAGGACGATTTCGTTCTAAGTGTGGGGATGGGAATTTATTTTACTTAGTTGTAGAAAAAAAAATACAAAAAAAAAAATAATAAAAAGTTCTCATTTGTTTTTCGTTTTCGTACGTTGTTCAAGTTTGTGAAAAAAAAAATAATAGTAATAATAATAATAAAAAAAATGTCCCTTGTTTTTAGTTTCTTTTGCATTAAAGTGGGAGATGATGATTTTATCGGAAATCGGTTTCTCAAACTACTAATAATATGAGATAAATAAAAGAAAACGCACTTAACTTGGGATGTGTCGGTAGGCTCAGCCTTGAAAATGAAAGGGAAAATTTGATAAAATGGTTAAAACGGAAATCTTTTGTGGGTAAAGCTTTTTGTCCGTGGAAAATAAGTAATGAAAGGTCGGGCCATACTCAAGCCTCAAATTTTGGTATGAAAAAAGTGGAAATATCATGAGTTTTAAAAAATTTGAATACGTTATCATATGATGCTT
Organism: Bidens hawaiensis; assembly: GCF_021521415.1. NCBI lineage: Eukaryota > Viridiplantae > Streptophyta > Magnoliopsida > Asterales > Asteraceae > Bidens > Bidens hawaiensis. Next base: position 48,752 of record NW_027500609.1, read on the forward strand.
GGGTAGGTTTAACGTTAGAGTATGCCGTGTAGCCTGTGATATAAATCTTAAACTGCTAGTTTAGTGTTTTACACCTCATTGGCGTATGGTTTTATAACCTTAAATCCTGTATTGATGGGATGCCTCGGGTCCTGAGACCATGGGTCTGTATGCAATCTATTCATCTGGGTATTCACAATTTCTAAGTGGGGTTGTGGATATTTAAAATAAAGCCAAAAAGTGCAAACGCTTATAAGTCTTTAAACGTGATCACAAAAGTACAAAGTACAAATACACTACAAACTTGATCATCCACGCTGTTAGCCATGCGGGGTCCCCTTGCTCGCGTCTCATTACCATTAAGAAACGGACCACAAGGGACACGCTACATGTAAGCCCTACAGATGAAATTTTGCATACTCACCTATGGTGATGGTTTCGGTGTATTGCTTGATAACGGGGGTATGTCATGTTGTGGGGAACACTAGCTATTAATTAATTGAACCTTTATCATATCTAATGGCTGCTTGGTAGACTTTGATGCTTAAGCTTAGGTGGATAAACAATACCCTTGATCGTCTTAACTATTCATGAAAAAAAAATAGAGCAACAAAAGTTTAATTTCTGCTAATTTTGAGGTTTAAGTCAAGTTGGGGTGGTCTGATCCGTTAAAGCTGAAAATAAGCGGGTCTTAGTTGTGTAAACCACTGAGTAATATTATTGTCGGATCTTATTTGTCCCAGTAAAGATTAAGGCATGGGTTTAAATGGACAACAATATCGGTGATTGCGGTTTTTGTGTTTTTCTGAGCTTTAAAAATTAACCTATATGTTTGTAAGACTATAATTTTCCGATTCTGATCCAACTACATTAGACTTTTTCAAGGATGAAAAAGACTTAAGTGTGGGGATGTTTGATGTGTTGTAAAACACACTTACTTTCCTTATCGTTTTATCATGATTTAATTGCTTTTTAGTTTAATTATTAAGAGTTTTGGCTTGTTTATGCTTGATTATACAAAGATGATTGATTACTTGTAGGTTTTGAGCTTTAATGGAAAAAAGTGGCAAATTTGAAGACTCTAGGGGCTTATTTGAGCAACTTTGAATACTACAAGTCAAGGCCCGAACCAAGCCCACAAATTAGAAGCCTATCTTGCATATTATATCAAGGAAAATAAAAAAACAAAAACCCTAACTCCTGCCCAAAAGTTGCGATCAGACAGAAACAAGAAAAGAACAAAAAAAAACTAATAATCTAAGTGGTGGTGAAGTTCTGGTCGGCAAGAGAGATTTGTGGGCTGTTTCTTTTAAGGAAACACACACAAATTTGGTTTGTGGGGCTGCTAATTCACGTGGGTAGCACTAGTTGATTGAAAAAGTCCCTAACATCCACATACAGTCCGATCAGCAATTCAACAAGGGAAGAAGAGAGGAAAAATCTTTTTATGGCTTTGTGGTGGCTAGGAGAAGAAGGAGATCATCGAGGGAGACTTGGTACAACAGCTAGGGATAATCTACATCAAGAAACTCAGCCCTAATCTTAAGTATTAATCTCATAAACTTTGGTCTTTTGTTCAAGATTCATAACTAGTTGTTTTGATCTTTTAACTTGGCTTGTTTTGCATTTGAATTGAAGATTGAGTTGCCATTGATTATCATTGATCTTCATTGATCATTGAATGAGTTTAATTATATTTTGGTTGAGTTATATGATGTTTAAATTAAGAGTTTGCTGCTGTCCAAATTATATGTTAGGCTAAACTAGTTAATTCTACCTAGGTTAGATGAATATTGTTAGGTTTTAGTAAGTAAATTGGATTGTTGATGATCATGAGTTGAATTGTTAATGTAAAGTTTGGTTTAATATTGAATTAGGTTGTGTTTAGTGGCTGTGTTTTGATTAATTATACTCAATTACCTCTTGCTTTGATTGATTGAATCGGTTTTAGTTGATTTTAGCTTCTTTAAACTCTTTACTTTGTGTTTAGAGATTGTTTGCGGGAAGTACAACCGTAGGGTTTAAGTGGGTATATTAATTAGTTAAAATCAGCTGTTAGGCACCTTCTTAGAGACCGAGAGGTGATATGAAGTAGGGTCGTCTCATAGCTTTTACTTGTTAAGATTAGGATCGCGCGAGAGCGGGTTCGGTTCTTGTCGGGTTTGGGTTTGTGAGCGATAAGTTGACCTAGTTTAAGTTAAACTAAATTGTTCCTCTATCCTTGGTTGCGTAGTATTCGTCTCCATTAGGGTAGTGTGTCGGCGAGACCGAGAGGAGAGTCGGCATTAGAGCACTTTAACAATTCGTCACCCGGTTTTGTTCTTAAAATCAATTAAAGGTAGGTTAGGGTTTGTTAGTGAGACCGAGAGGTAATCTAGCTTCCTGAGTGAACCTTAGTTGTGTCATCCTTAGGAACCGGTGTCGTGAGATTCTACAATCCGTTAGCTTATTATACCTTCAATACGATTCTTACCTAGGTAGACGTTTTTCCTATTGATAAATCTTATTTTCAAAGTTTCGTCTAGTTTTCTTAATATAAGTCTTTTAAGTTAATTTAAGTTAGGTTAAGTAGTTAATAATTAAAAATCATTTAAAATATATTATTCTTAGGTGAGTCTTGGTTAGGGTTAAGTATTAAGTACGTTTTCTCGTGTCCTTGTGTTCGATACTTGGACTTCCTTAGGTCTGTACTATTAGTGATCGGTACACTTGCCTGTTGTGTGTGGATTCGTTAGGATTTTCGTCTAATAAATTTAAAGCTTAGTTGTGAGAGCATCATTATACACACATCAGAGAACCAACCATGTAACCAACGAGAATACCTTCATTAGCTTTCTCACCAAATTTTGAATTAGTCTTTAATATCGAACAAGGGGAACCAAAAGGTTCGAGACCAGACAAATTAGGTTTTCGACCATGCATTAATTCATAACAAGTTTTGTTTAATCTTTTAACAAACAAAACACGATTAAGGATATAGCAGGCTGTAGCGACAGCCTCAACCCAGAACACCACTGGAAGCTTAGCATCTGCCAGCATAGTCATGGCTCTTTCGATTAGCTTCCTATTATTTCGCTCGGCTATTCCATTATGTTGTGGAGTGTATGGTGCACTGAACTGATGCTCTATCCCTTTTTGCAGACAAAACATCTCCATTTGATAATTATTGAACTTCGTCCCATTATCGCTTATGATGAATTTGACTTTTCCTCTAATGAGGTTCTCCACCTTGGTAATCAAGTTATTTACCAATGCACTGTGTCATCCTTAGCTTTCAGAAAATACACCCATGAGTATCGGGAGTAGTCATCGGTCACTACTAAACAATAAGACGTCCAACCCAAACTTCTAACATTTTATAGGATCAAAGAGATCCATGTGGAGCAGGTCTAGAGGTGTGACAATCGAATTAATCAGCTTGGAGTGATGTGGCTTCTTGTGCTGTTTTCCTTTCTTGCATGACAGACATTTATCTTCAAAGTTGAAATTCTTCAATGGAATCTCAAGTACCAACCCATTATTGACAATGTAATTCAGTTTACGTAGATGGATGTGTCCCATTATTCGGTGCCACAACTCAGATTCAGATTATGTTGCTTTGGACAAAAGACATGATTCTTCTATTGCTATCTTGGTGGACCTCATGTCCATCACATGGGTATTCTTCTCTCTTTGAGCTTTCATGACAATCCAACTTTCTGGAATCTTGAAACCAGGATAAAGCACTAAGGCTTTGTCAATTATAAAGTGCACAGTGTATTATTTGTCACAAATATGAGAAACACTCAGAAGATTATGCTTCAATTCTTCCACAAAATTTACTTTTTCCAATTTGATCCTTCCGTTCGTAACCGTACCAATGCCTGAAATCCTTCCTCCACTTTCTCCTGCAAAACTTACTCTACCTCCTTGTACAGCCTTCCAGTCAAGTAACAATTTCTTGTTACCTGTTATGTGCTGGGAACAGCCACTGTCAACAACCCACCTGTTGTTCACAGTCCTTTCAGACTGTTCCTGCACATTTAAAGAAATCAATTAAAAGTGGGGGACCCAAGACCTTCCGGTCATGGGGTGTTCAAACCTGTTAAACGACATCCAACTAGCTGGTTGTCGAAAGTTCCTTTAGGGAAACCTGCTATTTGGTTTAAAGGAGGATTTCTAGAGAAATGATTATGAGACCAACCAAAAAGCCCTGATTTCTAGTATTAAAAGTTTCTGATGATTCAAAGTTACGGGTTTTATGGTTAACTGGGAAAAAACGAGGTTGATTTTTTTAAAATCTTGGATTAATCCAAGGTTTGGTGTTTGTGGAATTGACTCTAGTTCGAACACTAGTTTTAGGTCTCGTTTTATTCTCAGTCTTCTTTGGTCTCATATTATTAGTTTTCTCTTTTCTCAAGGGACTAGTACCGGCAACATGTCCCTTGTTATGACATCTGAAGCAACTCTTATTCAATACTCCTGTGTTCAATTGAACACCCTTTTCAGAAGTAGCTTTAGAAGATGAGGTTGGTTTACTGACATTTAGTTTCACATAGGGGGGAACAGATGGGTTTAAAGAAGATATCTTTGCGCCAAAGATGACATTCGACCCCCTTTTCAGTAAAACAACTTGATCATCTACTTTATTAGTGTTGACAGACTTACCACTAGATTAGGACTCTTGATCGGTAACAGAGGAATTTGTCTGAACCGGTTCGTTAACTATCTTGTCTACCTCTTCAAGGTTGACAGGATTAACGAAGGTTTTGCTTAACTGAACCTTATCGGGTTCCATGTCCATGCTTATAGAACCCGGTATGGTTTGATCAGTCTGAACCTAAACAGGTGGCTGATTACTAGGATTATAAGTATAGTTGTTATTATAAGGTGGTGGAACCTCAGAGAATCCAATTCCCTCTTTGTTGATCGGGGAACGTTGAACACTTAGTACATCATTTAACATCATAGAATAATTCCTAAACTGTTCAAGTTTTTTATTTATTTCCACCACTTTCACTTGATAATCAGCTATCTGTTTATCTTTTTCAGCCATAAGTTTGGTCTTTTCTTCCACAACTTCATAACTCAAATCAATTACTTATATTTTTATAAGCTAAAGTGGCCTTAAGGCTTCTAATGTCTTTTCACTAGATTTTATTTTAACTGAGTAACTTTTTTCCTTTTGTTTAGAATAGCGGTGTTCTTCTTTTAAACATTTTAATTCTTTTTCCAAACTTAAATTCTGATCAGTTAAGGCAATTAATTGTTCAGAAAATTTCTCACATTGTTCACATTGGGGTTCAGAACATACCTCTGAGAGTTGATCGTTCATCTCAGCCATGTAAGCTTGGTCCTCCACTACGTCTATTTCATCTTTTCCTGACACAATGTTCACCAAATTCGCTTGTTCACTGACCTTCTCTACCTGAATGTTCCAATTATATCCACCTTCGTGTTGAGAAACCATAGCCTTCGTCTCAGCTCCATTTCCATTCTGAGAAGTCGACCTGTTCTGACTCCTTTCAACCATTTCATTAGTACATTCTCTTGCAAAGTGTCCATTTTGTTGGCAATTGTAACATTGGACTTTGGACTTGTCGAATCTCGTTTTCTCCCCCACGAACTTTCTTCCTGTCTTTTTCATGAACCTTTTCACCCTCATCACGATTATGGCCATCTGCCATTGAAGATCCATCTCTTCCATATCATCAGCATCAATTTGATCGTAGTCCTCATCTAAAGTGGTTGGGTCTAATATCTTCCCCTTTATGTAGTTCTCATATGAGGCAATGAAAGACGCATAGAGGGAAAATTATTGTTCAACAGATTTCACACTCATAGGCATCCTTGAATAATTCATACCTGAAGAATTTGTAGTAGAGATGCTAGTAGCAGATTGAGGTTTTGAAGAAGAGCTACCACTAGCGACAAAGAATAAGTCTCCATCCATGTTCATTATCACTTGACCATCTTGAGTTGAATTAGTTTCTCAATTAGAATAGTAGGCAATGGATCCTACTTTTGAACTTGAACTTGGAGAACCCTTTGCACCATACATTCCCGAATCCTGAACCTGATCAGTAAATCTCTCCTTTCTTCTCATATTTAGCTCATACATACGTAACTTGTTGACTACCGTTTCTAGGTCAAAGTTTCTTGCTCTTTGTCTTCTTTTATCAACACAGTATACATCTCCCATTTTGGTGGAAGAGCATCTAGAAGCCTTTCGACAATTTCAAACTCAGTATACTTAATGGAGTAGTTGGTCAACTCGGTCATCAAATGGTAGTACCTTATGATAATTTCATCAAGTGATTCATTTTGAAAATGCTTGAATACAAAGAATTGAGTTTTCAGCAACTTTGTCTTTGAGTTTTGAATGCCAACATTTCCTTCAAAACGATTTTCTAATGCTTCCTATAACTCTCGAGCAGATTTATACTTTCTGAATGTATGTAAGATCTCTTGAGCTAGCGCCATAGTTATAGCTGCTAGGGCTTTACTTTCTGCTTCATACATTTTCTTCTCATCATCCTCCATTTTATTATACTTCTTTAGTTGCTCACGACCTTCAAATTCTATGGTTAGAGGAATATAACCATCCTGAATACATACCCACATCTTTGCATCTTGGTACTTCACATATTGCTCAAATATGTCTTTCCAAGAAACACAGTCAGTACCTTTAAGTAACTTTGGAGCCTTATACACTGAACCAGCCTCAACCTCCACCTTTACCTGATCAGAGATGTTTATCGATGTCATCTTTAAATGAACGAGAACTAAAATTCTTCCAAATTTGTTCTGTGAACAGTGTAAGGAGAAGTTAATTAAAATCAAGTCTTTTAATTTCGCTAATTCTCAACTTCGCCAAACAACAATTTTGCCAAATAACAACTTCGCCAAATAACAACTTCGCAGGTTATATCATCGCCAAAACCTTAATATGCAAAGACGACAACTTCGCTAGTTGAATTTGGAATTTTTTGGATCTGATTTCGAGCACATATTTTACGATTTTGGAATGGTCGAAGGTGGTAGGGTGGACGTAAATGAATGTAGGGTATAAGGATGGACCGTATGCTCGTTTTTTACGTGAAATAATTCACAAAACTCTTACAGAAAGGTTTCTAACACTCGTGTGATAATCCCGAACCACACAATCAAGAGCAAAAGCTCTAATACCAATTGTAGGTTCCCAGCCGGATCTACACAGGAGTATCTCATACACGGAGGGTGCGGAATCCCCTAGGTATACAATTACGAGTGTATGGACAAGGTAACAAAACAAACACGTAACAAGAACAAACACGTAAACCAAACACTTAATTGTTATTAGCTACTTAGAGCTCTTAACCAATAAGCAAGACGGCTGCACAAGCTATGACCAAACCCTTCAAAACAAACCAGACGAAATTAGGTTATATAGAATTCGACGACTTCGCCAAACATGCTTGGCGAAGTTTTCCCTAACTTCGCTACTGGCTAATGTCACACCCCGATTTAGGGCCTAGGCGCGTGACCACAAGTTGGTACCTGTTTTGTAAATATATAAGAGTTTATGGGTTAATTTTAGCGGAAGACTTTAGGTTGAATATAATATTAATTTACATTGAAAATTTACTCGGGAATTAAATACCCGAGTATTGGTTTACAAAAGATATGTTTTCATATTACAAGGAATTTATATAAAAAATGAAGCCATCTTGTACGCGCTTCTATCTTCAATAAGACTCTGATCCTTGTTAATGCTACTTATGCTTAATTACCTGCAATGGGTTGGAAAAATACGTCAGCTATATGCTGGTGAACACGTATGACTCAATAAAACATTTGAATGACAATATAATACAAATATAGTTTTATCTACAAGCCCATCAGAAGCATTTCTACTTCTGGTCTATGTACCACTGCCCTACACACACAATTGTTCCCGAGCCACGTAGCCCTTTCCGGGAGACTAGTTATGACCATTAGCCCGCGGCCACGTAGCCTTAGAATGATTAGGCTGAACGGTTATGTTTGGATCCAGACACATGTGTATTCGGTCTGAGTTGACTTTATTTTCTATCTTGTATTATAAAGTTTTAGAGATTAATCGATCTCATGTAGACATTGATTGACTCGTTAAGACAAACACCCATTCGTCTCATTGAGTATAAATATATTTTGACTGATCAAAAAGGTTTGAATGTCTTCACCTGTACCGTCGGTGTTGTAAACCTTGGCTGATTGATTGATCGACTGTGAATGATATTAACCTATACATAAATAGGTTCATATGAATGTTTTGAATTATGTTAAGCTATGATTGTAGGCTTAACCTTGAAATCGTTTATCTTTGATTGTGAATGAAAACATTTAGTTTTATGTGACGTTTGATATAGCATGCGTTGGCCTAATAGGTTCTATCACATTGGTAAGTTTTTCCAGGTAAGTAAACCGGTCCCTCGGTTGATTGGGATTTATGCGAATTACTTTTCCTTAGGCAAGAAACTTACTACTAATGATACCCCCCTTCCAGTTACTACACGCCCGTCAAAATATATCTTTCGTTTAACATTACTTCATCATGAAGTAACGTTTTATGAAAACATGATTGTGAATGAATGTTTGTAAAATATGATCAAGGTTAAAGGCCATAGCCTCGATTGATAGTCTAAGCTATAATTCAAATAACTTAAACATAACTCCTACCTTAATTCGGATGCTTAGATTGATAACACGATAAGACAGGACTTGATCTACTCGCTTATGTGATAGCCAGCTTAACTCCATCTTCGTTTCTTGCACGTATTACGAGAAAATGGCACGTCGGCTTGTCACAGCTATTGGGCACGCCTCCCTAGGTTAACTATGTGAAAATGAAGGTGAGTTTGGGATGAATGGGGTTCATACCCGTCCTCCCCTTTTATAGTCGTTTTTGAACCCTATCGCGATACGCGATAGGTTCCTTGTGGCCTGTCGCGTATCGCGACGCCGCCATTTTACACCGCCTTATGCGGTGATGAAACGTGGCCTGTCATATTGTGCCACGTGTCAACACGGTGTTCGACACGTGTTCGTTGACTCACCAAGCTCATCGCGCTACGCGATGGGTTGATTGTTACCCCGTCACGTATCACGATGGGAACAAAGTTTCAAAATTAGCACTTTTGGTCCCTGTACTACTTAAGTTAGTATTTTTAAGCTTAAATTAAGAGGGTTAGGGACGTGGTGTTACATCCTCCCCACCTTTTGAATAATCTCGTCCTCGAGATTTGTTGGAATAGATTATCGCGATACGCGATAGGTCCCTTGTGGCCCATCGCGTATCGCGACGCCGCCATTTTACACAGCCTTATGCGGTGATGAAACGTGGCCTATCATATTGTGCCACGTGTCGACACGGTGTTCGACACGTGTTTGTTGACTCACCAAACTCGTCGCGCTACGCGATGGGTTGATTGTTACCCCGTCACGTATCGCGATGGGAACAAAGTTTCAGAATTAGCACTTTTGGTCCTTGTACTTCTTAAGTTAGTATTTTTAAGCTTAAATTAAGAGGGTTAGGGACGTGGTGTTACATCCTCCCCACCTTTTGAATAATCTCGTCCTCGAGATTTATTGGAATAGATTGGGATACTTTTTCTTCATTACTGACTCGAGTTCCCACGTATACTCGGGTTCTCGTCTTGTATCCCATTTGACTTTTACGAGCTTGAGTCGTTTATGTTTGAGAAACTTGATCATGCTATCTTCTATTTGAATAGGTTGTTCCACAAACTTAAGCTTGTCGTTGATCTTAACATCTTTCAATGGCATAGCAATAGTTTCGTCAGCTAAACACTTGCGTAGATTGGATACGTGAAACACGTCGTGAATACCCTTCATCTCCTCGGGTAATTCTAGCCGATAAGCAACTGGTCCAATTCTTTCAAGTATCTTGAATGGTCCAACGAATCTTGGACTCGGTTTTCCTTTCTTCCCGAATCTTACTACACCTTTCCAAGGCGACACTTTCAATAAAACTCTATCGCCTTCTTTAAACTCTAATGGCTTTCGACGAACGTCCGCATAGCTCTTTTGTCAATTTTTGCTGCCTTTAATCGTTCTCGGATTTGTATAACTTGATCAAGGTCCTGACAACTGACTATCACCTATTTCTGACCAACATACAGGTGTTCTACACTTACGTCCATATAATGCTTCGAATGGTGCTGCTTGGATACTCGTATGATAGCTGTTGTTGTACGAGAATTCCATCAGTGCTAGATGAGTGTCCCAACTTCCTCCTAAGTCGATAACACAGGCACGAAGCATATCTTCCAAGGTTTGAATTGTACGTTCACTTTAGCCATCAATTTGGGGATGATAAGCAGTACTTAGGTTTAATCGTGTCCCTATAGCCTTTTGAAAACTTGACCAAAAATTTGAAGTGAAACGACTATCTCTATCGGATATGATGGATAGCGGCACACCATGTAAGGATACTATGTTTTCGACATATAGATGTGCTAACTTATCCATACTAAACGTTTCTTGAATTGGAATGAAATGACTAGACTTGGTAAGTCTATCGACAATAACCCAGATCGCCTCATTTTGACAAGAAGTTTTAGGTAACTTCATGATGAAATCCATAGTTATCATATCCCATTTCCACATTCGGATTTCCGGTTGTTGTAGTAATCCTAACGGCTTTTGATGTTCAGCTTTCACTTTTGAACACGTCAGGCACTTAGCTACATACAGAGAAATGTCTTTCTTCATCCCGATCCACCAATAATCATCTTTTAGATTATGATACATCTTATTGCTTCCCGGATGCATCATGTACTTTGACTTGTGTGCTTCTTCTAAAATCTTATCTCTTAGACTTCCGACCATTGGTACCCAAATCCTAGTACCAAGTCTAAGGATTTCGTCATTTCCTTTAATTAACTGATCGATTGTACCATTTTCTTTTTCGGCTTTAATGTTCCCTTCTTCTAGTGCCAACTTCTGAGCTTCTTTGATTTGACTAGTTTGATCAATTTTAAGTTCTAATCTAAGAGCTCGAACTCTCTTTGGCTTTTCATGTTCTTTTCTACATAAGGCGTCAGCCACTACGTTGGCTTTCCCTTCATGATATACGATCTCACAGTCGTAATCATTAAGTGTTTCCATCCAACGCCTTTGCCTCATATTCAATTCCTTTTGATCGAATATATGCTTCAGACTTTTGTGATCAGTATATACCGTGAATCATACACCATACAAGTAATGTCGCCATAACTTCAACACAAAGATTATAGAACCCAATTCAAGATCATGTGTGGTATAATTCTTTTCATGAGTTTTCAATTGTCTCGAAGCATAAGCAATCACTTTTGTTCCTTGCATCAAAACACTTCTCATTCCCGTATGCGAAGCATCACAGTAAATGACAAAGTTTTCTAGCCCTCCTGGCAAAGCCAGAATCGTTGCATTAGTTAACTTTTGTTTTAGTATTTCGAATGCTTCCTCTTGCTTCGGTCCCCATTCAAACTTAACTGCTTTCCTTGTAAGTGAAGTTAATGGGACAGCTATTCGAGAGAAATTTTGTATGAATCTTCTATAGTATCCGGCTAAGCCTAGAAAGCTTCGGACTTGAGTCGGTGTCTTGGGTTTCTCCCATTTGGTTATAGTTTCAATCTTTGCTGGGTCTACTTGAATACCCTTCTCATTTATAACATGACCAAGAAATTGTACTTCGGACAACCAAAATTCACATTTCGAGAATTTGGCGTATAATTTCTCATTCCTTAGGGTTTCAAGTATGATTTTAAGGTGAACTTGATGATCGTCTTTGGATTTTGAATAAACAAGTATGTCATCGATGAAAACAATAACAAACTTGTCCAAATATGGCTAGCAAATTCGATTCATCATGTCCATAAAAGCTGCCGGAGCATTAGTGAGTCCAAAAGGCATCACAGTGGAACTCATAATATCCATATCGGGTTCTAAAGGCTGTCTTTGGTATATCTTCTTCTTGCACCTTCAATTGATGGTAACCCGATCTTAAATCAATTTTAGAAAACAACTTGCTCCCTGAAGCTGGTCGAACAAGTCGTCGATTCTTGGTAATGGATACTTGTTCTTGATCGTGACCTTGTTCAGTTCTCGGTAGTCTATGCACATCCTCATCGATCCGTCCTTCTTCTTTACAAATAAAATTGGGGCTCCCCATGGTGAAGAACTCGGTCGTATAAATCCTTTCTCCAAAAGTTCATCTAACTGTTTCTTTAGTTCTTTCATTTCCGTTGGTGCTAGACGATAAGGTGATTTGGCAATTGGTGATGTTCCTGGCACGAGGTCGATCTTAAATTCTACTTCTCTATCAGACGGGGCTCCTGGTAGTTCATCAAGAAATACATCTTGAAATTCGGACACAATTGGCACTTCCTTCATTTTCTTTGGTTCAGGTTCTTTCGTTACATAAGCCATGAATGCAAGGCACCCCTTTCCTATGCAATGACTTGCTTTAATCTTGGAAATGATTCCTACCTTTCCTCCTTCTTTATCTCCGGTTATACGAATGGTTTTGTTATTGGGTGTTCGAATGTCGATGGCTCTATCGTTACATAGGATACGGGCTTGATTAAATGATAACTAGTCCATTTAATCGAAAATGAGAAGATACCAAACCTAAGGCAGCTTGCGTTGATTCGGTTTCAAGCCACGTCCTAGGTTTGACAAATGAACAATACAACCTTTTTTTGAAGCATTTTTCAGAACATGGTGATTTAAATGAAGATGGACCAAAGCGTATGGCATGCATGGTAGAAATATGAGTTGATCATGATGAATGGTTGATAGACTTGGGATCAACCAATCATATCACTTATAAAGCTGAGATACTCCGAAACAAAATTAAAAACTGGATTGAACCACCGATCGTTATTCCAAACGGTAATGCCATACCCGTTGAAGGATGTAAAGAATGTGCTTTACCAGGGGGGTATATATAAAAGACGTTTTATTTATTCCTAAATTTACTTGCAACCTTTTTTCGTTTAGTCGTTTAAGTAATTACCTTCAATCCACTATAACCTTTTTTCCAGAATTTTGTGTTATGCAGAAGCTTCACACAAGGAGCATAATTGGTGCGGGTGAATGCAAGAGTGGTCTATACTAGATGAGGATGATCGGAAAGGATATAAAAGCCGTGATAACGACTATTGATACTTGGCACAAAATGTTAGGTCACGCTTCCGGAAAAAAGCCGCTCAAATTGATTTTCTTAGTAATATTTCTTTTAATAATATGTGTGACTCTTGTTCAAGAGCTAAACACACTAGGTTTCCTTTTCCGAACAGTAGTATTAAAAAGAATGGTTGTTTTGAACTTTTACATTGTGACATTTGGGGAAGATATAGACTTCCTTCCCACTCGGGGGTCAATATAATTTTTTTAACCATTATTGGCGATTTTAGTAGTGTTCCTACTAAAATTCAAATGTCAAGCAAGCAAGTTGCTTATAAATTTCATAAAATGGTACACACCCAATTTGGGAAATTGGTTAAAACTAAGGTTGCAAAAATCGCTAGGCGGACCCTAGGCTGCCGACTGGGAGTTGGGAGTACTCTGAAATGGTAAATATAAAGAAAATCAACTTTTATTTATTATATATATGTCAAGTTTACTAATATTTATAACAATATAAATGAATATCAATATAAATAAGTTTTTAAACACAAAATTATTCTAAAATTTTCTAATCATTAGTTATAGAAAGTGATATTCATGTTTAAAGATTATCGAAATGTGAATTATGTTTTATTTTTTAAGTCAAAATTGGGCTAAGTTGATTAACTTGATGTGATTATGGCTGATGTTGAACACCTTTGATCGATTCTTAGTAACTAAGTGGAGTTAAAGAAACTCCCCTCGACGCCAGACCTTGTAGTGAGTACTCGGGAAGTACTGGGCCTTGTAGACCTACTTTTACGACATTGGTTAAAAGGATTAGATGTGACAATGACGGTGAATTTACATCAAACGAGATGTTAAAATTTTATAGTGAACAAGGAAACCTCCTTGAAATAACATGTCCACACACTCCACAACAAAATGGGGTTGTGGAATGAAAACATAGGCATATCATTGAAACCGTCCGTGCACTAAGATTTGAAGACAATTTACCTAAAGTGTAAGGCCAATTTGGCCTTACATAAAGTTTTTTGGGGTGAATGTGTTTTGGCTGCCATATATATTATTAATCGATTACCTTCCACAAGTAATCGACAAAAAAACCCCTTATGAAGTTCTTTTTAATCAAAAACCCGACTACGACTTCATGCGAACTTTAGGTTGTTTGATTTACTATTGTAGCAATGAAACTAAAGGTGACAAGTTTGAAGAGAGAGTAAAGACCCGGCGTTTTTCTAGGGTACCCGCAGGGGACCAAAGGATATAAAATATATGATATCCAAAATAAAAAATTTGTGTTTCAAGGCATGTCAAATTTCACGAAAGCATTTTTCCGTTTGATAAACTTGACAGTAGCGAAGAACAACACAATTTTTTTGATCCCATAATTGATGAGGACCATTGTGTGGCAAAAAAAACCAAATGAAGGTGTTGTGGAACCTATTCATTCTGCCATTCTGGACCATAATGAGTCTCTAGGGCTTGATCATCACTCTAACCAACAGACCTTGAGCCCAACTACTGAAGACCAACAACACGAAGCTTGTGGGCTTGATCCAAACCCAAACGCTGAACATCCTAGCCCAGAAGCCGAGAGACAAACTCCAAAAAATGAAATTATCATGGAGAACAGTACCACTCACTACAATTTGAATAATGAAGAAACCCAATCCACTCGCGTTCAACGTGCCAAGTCACAACCAAGTCATTATTAATATTTTGATGTTCATCTTCCTCCATATGTCACATCCCGACCAAAGACGGCGGAACATGCCAGGGTGCAACGGATTGCTCCAGAACACTATGACACATATATATATATATATATATATACAAAGTGACAATATTTACTCAACTCGTTTATTTCATTCAATAATCACAATACAACTTGTTCAAGATAAAACACAAACAATTTCATCAACAACAAATTTATTAAACTATCCTAAAGATATAATCTAAGTGATGAGTCTTCAATCTTCACAAGCAATCTAAAAGTAAACATGTAACATGCATAAAAATAGATTTGATCAACACGAATGTTGGTGAACAATACACTAGTTTTTGATATATGTATATAATGAGGCAAAAATCACAATTCACATGTGTAAATAGAATAACGCAACAAATATTGTAAATGTAAAGTAAATAACTGTGGTTCCTTTCTATTTGGTAACAACCAAAATACTCGGAGAATAAGGCCCTATTCTACTAGCACAAGGCTAAAGTAGTTAGGGATGCGTATGATCATATTTATTGAGGCTCAACAACAACATAAAAATAAACACTTTTGCACGTAATCAATTTGGGGCATAAATAAAGATCGAGCAAATATTCATATGAACACAAAATGTTGAATTGTGGGTTTAGTAATGAGGTCATAAAACATGTGAGTTTGAATATGGTACGCCTGCCACCCCCAAAAGTATAAAAGCGTAAAAAGGGGGAGTGTGATTACTCACTTGGGATATGAGACTTTGGTGACGAATTTGTTCAAGAGAAGAATTCGGAAAAACGAGCTCAAAGAGTTAACGTACAAGTCTTAGGTTAAAAGTATCCTTAAGTTAGTAGGATGTATTGAGAAAACTTAAACTAAAGAAAAAGGAAAGTAAAAAATTTATAAACAAAGTTTTGGGGTTTAAAGTGTAAAACTTAAGTAATTAAAGTGGTGGGTTTGAAAATAAGTTATCCCGAAATCGAGTTTTGGTGTTTTTATCCATAAGTTTTACTTAACCTTTGTTAAGTAAATATGTGGGGAATGGTTAAATGCAATAGTGCACGACCCCTTGTTAGATAAATACCTAAGCGGGATTTTAACGAGTGTTCTGTTTATTCGGTTCAGGTCTTGATAAATTCTCAAGTCCGAACCCGACATTCCAAAGTTATAAATATCATGATATAAATTATTTAAAACAGAAACTTAACTAATGTTAGAAATTCTATTAAGGAGAAACTCCAAACACCAATGTTAAGCGACTGTTCGGTTTTATCGGTCCAAACTTGTTATAAGATCAAGTTAGACCCGGCATACCAAGTACTATAAGAAAAAAACTATAATTAGTTTGTAAAAGATCTTAAAAAGAAAATGTGAGATTCGGTGGCCCGAAACACAACTAGTGTGTTTTAAGCGAGTGAACTCGATTTAGTTCGGTTTGTTTAATTTGGTTGGTTCAAGACTTGGTATGTGACTAAGTTTGGGTCCAACAAATCCATATTATTATAACAAATACAAAATGTAAATAAAAGAACTTAAACACTTAAATCTTACATACAACTTGTTTTAAAACAATTAAATAAAGAGTTAAACGAGAGTTCGGTTTCGGTTCGGTCCTTGACTTGGTATGAGACCGAGGATGGTTCCCACATACCCAGTACCATTGAACAATTAAAATAAACTTAGAAATGATAATACTCAAGTCTTACATACAACATGTTAATAATAATGTATTTATACGAGAATTCGGTTTTGGTTCGGTCCTTGACTCGGAATGAAACCGAGGATGGTTACCACATACCCAAATACCATTGAACTATTAGAATAATTTGGAAACTAAAATAATTAGAAACTAAACAATATTAATAAGCTTAAAATAATTAAAGTGTTAACAAGGACTATAATAGCCCTCCATGTAGCCTTGCCTTATAATAGCAATACACCTATTCCAACCATGGTTGGAGAAGGAAAAGCCAAGGATACAAGGGGAATATATTTTTAAATAACTATAATAACAAGCTTTAATTACCAAGAATTAGTTAGAATCAATGATTAGCTTTAGTTTGACCTTGAGAAGTCAAACTATCAAGAGTTTGAAAGATGAATCTTAGAACTTAGATGGGGAGTGTTTGATGTGAAAGAGCAACTTAAAATGGGTGTATTGACCTTGTTTTTATAGGGGAAAAAGTAAGGGTTATCTATAATGTCCCTATCAAGGGATTTGCATGCATTTTGATTGGTTTAGAGGGTCAAATAAGGTGCAATACAAACAAAAAACGAGTTGATGCATCTGCAGGTGGGTGGCCACCACCCGCGACCACCATGCCCCTCATGGCCGTGCGGCGTGGCATTTTGGAAGGGTGGGTTGGTCTTTATCTTTGGTTAAGTTAGGTCCCTCAAGTTCGTTTTAAGTCGTTTTTAATAATAACAAGGGCGTTTAAAAATACCGAAAAGGACGTTTCGTGATCCAACAAGTGTCAAAACAAATTTGTAACATAAAAACCACTATTTATATTAATATCATCGAATCCGAAAGATAAAACGGGTGGTTTTACCGTACAAAAACAAATATGACTTTATATCGAAAATGATGAATGTCATAGTCTTCCATACTTTAAGAAATTTTATCCCGAAATTAAAATAAACTTAAGAAAAATAGCTAATTACCAACGGATTTTGTTTTTAGTAAAGAAATAGTTAGAAGAAAAATTATAAATTAGAAGAATAACGTCAAATCTTTGCATGACTCGAAAAACGCCACAAATGTGAAATATAATAAGGGCACTTATATATATATATATATATATATATATATATATATATATATATATATATATATATATATATATATATATATTTATATGTGATGTACCAGCGGCGTATCCACCATGCTCTTATATTCTTGCATTTACACTGTTTTTTTCTTCTATCATTCTCAAGTCCGAGTTATCTCACACAACCGTACTTACTATGGCTTCCATACGAGGATTTCGATAATTAAGTGTGCACCCATAATTATTTAGATCGTCGTATGGTCCACATGGTTCGTTCCATTATGTGGTTTGAAATACATATTTATTTTGAAATTTTTAATATTAGAAATGTAAATAAAACCTGTTGATTTTTACCAGCATTGACAAACCAATACTAGCAATTGAAAAAACATTTCGAGGTTGGCTTTTAAATAAGTAGGAAAAAAAAAGAAAAAGATGAGGTATATAACTGAAACAACTAAAAATTTAATGAGTCACATGATATGACCCGGGGTTAAAATAATAATTCGGTTAAGTAAGTATAGATGGTTGAATAGATAGAGTTATAGAGTAAAAAATATGAAACGAGACTTGAAGTCGAAAGTCATCAAGGTAAAAAAAAATAATGGTTGTAAGTCGAGACACTAAATTACTATAAATTGATAAGTGAAACATGATAATGAGAACTCCGATAAGTGGAAAGGAGAAATCTGATAAGTGAAAACGAGAAATCCGATAAGTGAATACATGAGGTTGGGATAAACAACGATGTCATTAACAATAACATCGTACGATGAGTTTCATACGTGAAACAAACTTGAGGTTATAAGTATTTGAGGATATGATTGCGTGAAATACGATTTAAATATCATAAGGATGGGGTGAGTTTTATGCGGTAACGTAACCATATATCAATTATGAAATATCAATTGTTTAACTTAACAAAACATCGAAGAAATGTGATAAAATGTGCATACAACTTCAATTGTGAAACATTTCATATAATCATGACTATAGAAACTGTTTCCAATAGCACCAAAGCTTATGGACAGCCATGCGTAGGCCGTTAATTGCATAAATAAGATCATGCAACGAAATGCATAAAATATAGTTTAAAATGAACAATATTAGCGCGATAGAAATATCGTTTAAAATAAAACGAAATTGTAGTGAAACTGAAATTTGAAGTAGTGCATACTAAACACACAAATTGTTGTCGAATAATCTGGATCCGGTCATGAATAATTGAAACACAAAAATGAAATCTCATAAGAAATGTAAAAAATGTAAAAAACATCATAAGAAATGAGATTTGGATAATGGTGAAATATATAAATCGCATATCGTAAATCATCGAAAAATAAAATTTAAAACAAAACTTCGAGTAAAGTGGTTACATTCATCCAACAAAGAAATATAATAACTGAGCATCGTGGTAACGTGTAATTAGAGAAATTCAAAAATATTAATCAAGTTAATCTCGATGGTTAAATTCTTAAACGAAATTTCTTGAGTATATAAAATTGTTATGAAATTATCGCTTCTATTTAAAATAAACCGTAAAAGAAATAAGAAATGTGAAAATGTGAGGTAATGAAACGCATAAATTGTTATTGAATAATCCTCGATAAAGAAATTTCATACCGAAATATCGAGTATATAAGGTTGTTGTGGAAACATTCAAAAAAATAATTCATAAGACGAAAAGGAACATTGAGACAACGCGAAATAATGAAATTTGAAAACTGTTATCGAATAAATCTTGAAACAACATTCGAGTTGAAACTTTGTGTGTATAAGTCATTATGGTATTATTACTTTAATTAAAAAGGAATCATAAGTGTAATAAGTATTGCGGCAAGGAGATATCGCGAAACACGTAAAATAGTTGTTGAAAATGTTTGAAAACAAGACCAATTATTAAATTTCGAGTGTGTAAAGTTGTTATGACCATATCATTTTATACAAAAGGATTTCAAAAGGAAGGAGCATTATGAATAAGTGTAAATCATTATCTTGAAAACAAAGGTTATAAACCTAAAATTTGAGTACGAGGAGTCGTTTTAAATGCATTACTTGTGTGTGTGTGTGTGTGTAATATTTCAATACGAGAAATGAGGCTTGCGTGTGTATAGAGGTTTAGGCTTTAATGGTTGATGGTTTGGGTACCTTTTGAGAAATGAGTGGGTTCTCGAGCATCTTGTGTAACTAGGTTTACTTGGGTTTGGTAATTGTGGGGTTTGTTTGAGCTTGATGGGTTGGGTAAGTTGAGACTGACTTGCTTGGCTTGGATATGGGGCGCATATGCATTTTGCGAAGATGGTTCGGATGACTATTGTGGTACTAAAACTTGAAGGTTGGGTGGTAATGGTATGACAACATGGTTTATAGCTCGAGATAGTATGGGTCAAATGTTTGAATCATAGTTGGGCAAACTTTGGTTGGTGTGGGTCCAAGGAATGAGTTAATGTGATTCTTATCAGCGTTTCGTAGTAGTAGGATAGTGAAATGAGTAGGTGTTATTTAGGGTAAAAGTGTCGGTATTGGGGCTCTTTGTTGGGTTGAATTTGTACATCTTGGTTTTGCATGGAGTTTGAGTTGGTGATGGCATAACTTCGGTTAGTTAGGTTTCGTTTCTCTTCGAGGTTGGGGCAAAATCGATAGCGTGTGAAGATATGGTATTTGAAGGAGGAAGTTGTAGCGATGATAATAGTGGTAACGACATGTTGATTGTAGTGATGGATTGAGTGAGGATGTTCGGTAACTTGTGATTGCATTTTTAAAGGAACTTGACCAACATTACGTTTGAAATGGAACGTATCATAATTTACAAACCACTAAATTTAAATTGAAAAGGTTAAAACACTTAAGAAATTTTGTGGACCAAATTACAAATTAAAGTTTTTATGCGAAACAGAAAACTCTTTGTGAATCACCATAGATTGTTTGCATTTCAATAACGACGTGAATATTTTGATATAAATGTTATAGACAAAGGAATATATATATATATATATATATGGTGTGTGTGTGTGTGTGTGTGTATGTATTTATGTATGTATGTATGAGGTATTGTTAAAAAAATTTAAAACTTAGGGTTTTATAGAAAGATTGAGAAACAAGTTAGTGAACCACCACAATTTCCTTGCTTCAACGATTCCCACTAAATAAGTATTGCCATGAAAACACTGGGCCGTGCTTGCCTTGTCTCAAATATTTTTATAAGAGAAAATTTTGAATTAAACGAATCCTTTTAATGTAAATAGTCCATGAATTGAATAAAACTAAGTGGAGAAATTTATCATCAAGTTACAAACTAGAAAAGAATGAACAAAATCGTATATTGAATATTACCATAAGGAATAAAACAAAATTGTTATGAGAAATCAACAAAAATCTTTATGGGAATAAAATTTACTATGAGGGTTCATAATAAGTATATTGTATTTGTTATGAGGTATCACGATATATAATGAAAATCGTTATGAGACCAAAATTAACGTGACAAGAATTTACCAAAAGGGTTATATAATATTTTGTGTATTATAAATGATTATGAGAATTTAATATAAATTTTTTCTTGAGAAACGAGGAATCAAGATTAATAATATTGTCATCAAACTAGAACTTTGATGAAAATGTTGTATGAGAAAAATCAAAGAATAAAAAAAATATACAATGAGAATTACGTGAGATATCTAAGTAAAATTGTCATGAGAAAAAAAAGTTAAAATGATTGAAATTGTATGATGAAATTTCTTGTTGTGAGAAATCATAATGAATAAAAATTATGTAATGAAAAATGTTGTGAAGAAACAAAGTGAGAAAATTTGTGTAGTAATTTACCATGTGA
>NW_027500610.1:0-79437 GCF_021521415.1 Bidens hawaiensis
CGCATCTACAATGGATTAATGATTGCAAGAAGCCCCATATCCTAAAAATCCACACAATAAATAAATAAAATGAAATACTATAACACCAAGAATAGTTATAGAGACTTACATTGATGCTAGAGGTCCAAAACCAATATTTACTTGGATATCATGGCCTTTAACTCGGAGTAACAATTCTGCTTTGTATCATGGCCTTAACTCGGAGGAACAGTTCTGAATTTACTACAACTACATGTGGAGATAAAATCCAGAATTATATGAAACAAAAATGGGATTTCATATTTAAAATTTCAAATTCAGATTATTCTAAGTTAATAAGAATACTCAAATTAGACTTACATCGATATAAAACCAGCATTACCCGTTACCACCTCGTTAAGTTAACCAACAGTAGTCGTTAAAAACACCGTTGTGGACAACCCCAACAACCCAAAGCGCGGGAGTGCTTCTAAGGTTTCCAAAATCAAGCTCTCGGCACAAATATAGATTATGAACTTAAGAAGTAACATGGTTTACCTAAGAGGTATAGAATCAAACTCAGTACACAAAGATGGAAAACAAAAACCCTAAAAACCATACCTGTGTGTGAGACAAGAAAGTGCAGAATCACATAGAGAGAGAGAAAGAGATGGTTATTTGGGTTTCAAATTTAAATTGGTGAGTTTGAGAGAGAGGTTAGAGAAAAGATGTGTTTTAAGTTAGTGGTGAGCTAAGACACTATGCGAGTTCAGATCTGGATTTGAATTTTGAGTCCCCCTCATGCCCGCCTCATGTTCAGATGTGTTTTAAAGATGTGTTTTAAGACTTGATGCATTAAACACTTGTACCTTATGCTCAATTTATTGAAATCTCTTAATTTTCAACATCTTAACACTCTCTTTCCAATATTATATATATATATATATATATATATATATATATAATTTAATATGTCTTATAAGATAAATTACTTAATTAAAAACATTTGATATTTTAAACCAAAAAAATTGTTTCAATCCAATTCCATTATTTTCGTTTTACAAAAAACATTTTGGATCTTGAAACCTAGAATATCTTTTTCATTAGTTATTTACATAATTTTAATATTATATTAACTTATTAATTTTATTTTTAAACAAATACAACGAATTGAGGTGATGTTAGTGTTACATGTTGGTTAGTACACAATTAAAGTGTTTATTTTGGTTTATATTCAAAATAATAAACAATAAACAATCGATTCATAATATGTAGAATTAGAACAATCGAGTTGGACTAAATCCTGATAACGCCAGCGCCTAAAGCTTAGCCTTTAATACCTAAAAATATACATGATTTTCAAACTACAAGTTTATTCGGGTTGACCCGAAAGCTAGAATCCGGACCCAAGAATCAAACCGAATGTCACACCCCGACCAAAGGCGGAGGAACATGCCGGGGTGCAACGGATTGCCCAAATACACAAGACATTATTAATAGTGACAATATTTAAATAACTCATTTAATTCCACAAAATCATAAGAGTCACACAACAAATGTTCATACGATAACCAACAACAAAACATAGCAAATAATATATTGTTCATTTTTGCTAATATCCTAACGATCTTGATTACGTTTTCCTTCAAGCCTCGAGTCAACCAAAAGTCAAACCTGTAACATTGCATAAAATAAAGTTTATCAACACAAAGGTTGGTGAGCAATTTCATAGTTTTAAACAATATGTATATAATAGGAAATTCCATAACTTGTATACGAAACAATAAATAATAGCCATAATTTGGATAAAATGAAATCGCTAATAAGAATACATTAGCGACACCTTGCTAATAGAGAATACCAAATAGTCTAGGATTTGGTATGAAATCGTTAATAAGAATACATTAACGACACCTTACTATAAGAGAATACCAAATAGTTAAGGATTTATGAATCAACCCTCCAAAAGCGGTAAACACATTAGCATATAAGCATGTAAGTATAGAACACCAAATCGAGCATTTATTTAAGTAAAGTATACAATGAAGTTTGTGGTTAACTCAAGTATAAAACATTTAGTTTGAAATAAGTATGCAATATCACCCCCAAAACAAAATATGGAAAACGGGGTATGAAAGTACTCACGTTCAAGTAATAAACTTGATCGGTAAAGGACGAGTAACCGGAAGGACGAGGTTTAACGAGCAAAGCTGATGTGTGTCTAATGAATGATTTTTCTATGGAACTCACAACTAAGCTTTAAATTTAAAACGGATATTCTTAATAACTTCACACAACCGACAAGTGTACAGATCAAAAGTAGTATAGACCTAAGAAGTCCGAGTATCGAACACAAGGACACGTGAGAACGCCTATGATTACTAAACCCTAGACAAGACCTTCCTAAGAATAATATTTTGATTAAATTTAATATTAAAACTAATTGACCTAATTTACTTTAAACTAACTTAATTAATTAAACTGGACTAACTGACAAAACTTACCACACTTAGAACACTTAACAACCCTTAACTTATACGATGGAGAAAACGTCTACCTAGATAAGATTCATATTGAAGGTCTAACAAGCTAATGGATTGAATGATCTCACTACACCGGTATCTAAGGATGACACAGCTAAGGTTCGCTCAAGAAAGCTAGATCTCCTCTCGGTCTCACTAACAAACCCTAACTTACACTTAATTGATTTTAAGAACAAGGCGGGAAACGCATGCTAAGGTGTTCTAATGTCGACTCTCCTCTCGGACTCACCGACACACGACCCTAATAGAAACGAATACTACGCAACCAAGGATAGAGGAACAATTTGGTTTAACATAAACTAGATCAACTAATCGCTCACAAACCCAAACCCGACAAGAACCGAACCCGCTCTCGCGCAATCCTAATCCTAACAAGTAAAAGCTATGAGACGACTTTACTTCCTATCACCTCTCGATCTCTAAGAAGGTGCTTAACCAGCTGAATTCACTCAATTAACAACTTCAATAAAACCCTACGGTTGATCATACCGCAATCAAACTTTAAATACAAAGTAAAGAATTGAACATACAACTATCAATCAAAACCAGTTCAATTAATCGAAGTATGAGATTATGAGATAAAATCAATAAGATCACAGCCACTAAACACAACCTAATTCATCATTAAACCAAACTTTGAATAGCAATTCAAGTCATATTGATCAAACAATCCAATACAGTCATCAAAACCTAACAATAATCATCAAACCTAGGTAGAACAAAGAATTTTAGCCAATCATAATCAATGAACAGTAGATAAAACAGATATAAATGATAAACATGTTGATATAAATCTGATTACAAAAGGTTTGAATGATTACAAACCAAAAACGAGCTCACAAACGTTAAAATAGTCAAAACCGACAACTGAAGGATAAAAGATAGAACCGTAAGCTTGTCCTCCTTGGTTTCTCCTCTAGAGCAGGTGTGGTGGCTGGAAAATATTATGAAATTTGTTCATAGGGTATTAGCCCTTTATATATATGTTTAAACACCTCCTTCCTAATATAAAATAGGTTAAAACAAGCCCACAAGGCCCACTAGAAGACAAAATAGATGGGGTAACCGATTCCTGAACATTCTTGGAAGCCTTTGGGACATGTGGGACTTCGCATAGCACGGGCATGGATGCCTCACCTGGTCGCGTAGCGCGGCCAGGTCATGGGTGCTCGTTTCTTCGTTTTCTAGACTCGTTTATCGTCAAACGCGTATACCGGCTTCATTCGAATCCCGTTTGAGCTGATTCTTTCTTCGTTAAACTCGTTTTTTCGCTCTCTTCAATATGGGACCTACCATATACACAAACATTTAATTTCATGCAAAAACAAGTTATATTCGTTAACAGTTTACGCACAAAACAACATAAAAACGAGATAAAACGCTATGTGTTTTGCAACATATCAAATATCCCCACACTTGAACCTTTTTCTTCCCTGAAAAAGAAATCTACACATGATCATAACCAAGTGAAAACAACAAACTCCCTGATTATTTACCATTATTAAAACACAAGAAACAGCTCAACATATTGACCGTGATTGACGGTATATTTGTCCACTTTAAACCCATCCACAAACCAATCAAGCCCCCCAATTGCATAATGTAACACCCCGTAACCGCAGCGGAAACGTACACGAGATGCAACAGACACGTCTGATATCAACAACCTTGCTTATAAAGAAAACACCACTACATTAATTTAAACATATTACATTGTTCTGAGTTTCGTTACCATCTAGGCGTTATTGTCACACCCGGCCCTGAGCGGCGGAAACAGCCGGGCGCGCGCGAGTGGGAATTGATACTTAAGCACGGGCCATTGCAAACATTCAAAGTAAGATTTTCATTGCGCATGAAAAGTTTAATACAAATACATTACATTGTTTAAAAATTACATAAAAACATCCAAGTATAAAAATTGTTGAAGATTTCCACGCCATATCCCCATGCGCGGCGGGAACAACCACGCGCATCGAAGGGATAGAACTAAAATCTTCCAAAAAGCTAGTTTAGATGTTCAGCGTGAGGTGCTCTAAGTGTGACTCCATGCGCTACCTAGTTATCTCCTGAAAGACACGTAAAAACATTTGAATCAGTATAAACTGAGTGAGTTCACAAGTCTTAGTAACTTGATAAATCGTATTGCATCATAATCTTGATACAAATCATTCTGAAACATAATTCTGATAGCATCATTAAAACACATGCTTGGTAAGACATAGTTATATCAACATATTCTGATAAAATCGTTCCGCGGGTTACGCGCGAACATTTCTGGGAACTGTGCTCGTCTATGCAAAGTGGCGCTGCCACTACGAGCTAAAATAAGTAATACCGTCCCGCGGGTTACGCGCGAACGTTTCAGGAACATGTGCTCGTCCATGCAAAGTGGCGCTGCCACTACGAGCTAAAATAATAATTCCGTCCCGCGGGTTACGCGCGGACGTTGTGCCGGAAAACAAGGCGCTCGTCCATGCAAAGAGGCGCGACCCCTACGAGCGGGCTCAAACCCATAGTACTGCCCCATGACCATACTAGGCACTCGTCCATGCAAAGAGGTGCGACCCCTACGAGTGGGTGGATCAAACCAGCAGTCCCTACCCTTAGAGTTCCAATGGTAAAGTGATCACTTACTCGAGTTCTAGCGCACATACATCGAAAACCTTAGATAACCGTTTGCATTACTCATCATGAAACATAACTTAAACACATAATCGCTTGCATAGCTTGTAAGTATACCATGATAAAACATTATTTAAGTACGTGTCCCTCGCCCCGAAAACAGTTTAAAAATAGTGAAAACAGTGAAAATAGGGGCTGTGAGACTCACCTGTGGTTCTTGTTAAGGGATTAATCGAGATTCGGGTTTTCTTGGTGTTGGCCCCGGAATCGAAGGTCTAGAATACGATTAAATAACAAGAAGTATATATATTAAGATCAAGAAATAGGAGAATATGAGGTTTGGAAAGTAGATCTCAAGTTTATAACCTCGGCTTACCTAGTAACTGGGACGGAATCGAAAATAACGGATGCTCGGGAGATGATTAGTGCAAGTTTGCAGTTCTTTGGAGTGTGTTTTGAGTGATAATTTAGGTTACATATTTATAGGCAAACTCAAGGGAACACAATCCCTTGCTTTAGGGGATTGAAATCTTTTCATATCTAGGTGTAATGATGATAAAGTATGGAAATTATTATTGTTTATTGTTTACTTATAAGTGGAGGAGTGGACAAAAGATCTTGATTTGATTTGGACAGGACATGCAGGTCTGGGGTTGGTGAGAATAGGGTGGCTGACAGTTGACTTTTCATGTTACAGTGTGCTTTTTCAGGTACTTTTGTCAGTGTACAGTAAAAAGTGGAAAAATCTCTGAAACACGCTACTGTTTCCTTTTGGGCGGGAGTAATCTCCTTATGTCTGGAGAATAGACTAAGTGTTCTGTGCGCATCACTTTGTGCGCATAGCTTTCTGCGTGAAGGACATTTCTTTGCTGCGGGTAGGTGCGTAACCTTCTCGCAGTTAGGGACATTGAGTTTCATTTGTAGATTCTCCAGGTGGTCTTGGTATTTCAACATAGTGATCAGTTATGTTGAAGTCAATTCCATCTTGGAGCTTCAGACAAACTGGCTCTCAATGTTCCCGCCATGCGGGGAGGTTAGTTCCCTTCCGCACGCGCATAAACGATCTAGGATGCACCCGCCTTAGCATCATGCGGAATGGTCAATCCATAGACAACATAACGTTAAGTTACATGAAAACATAAAGCCAAAACATTCGCGCATGGCGCATATAACATATGCTCACGCTGGTTCTTAACATGGTGCGCTCGCGCAGGTTGCACATAACAAATGCACGCGCTGACTAACATGGCGCGCTCGCGCAGGGCGCACATAACAAATGCACGCGCTGACTAACATGGCGCGCTCGCGCAGGGCGCACATAACAAATGCACGCGCTAACTAACATGGCGCGCTCGCGCAGGGCGCACATAACAAATGCACGCGCTGACTAACATGGCGCGCATAATATTTACAATCACCTAATTATTAGGTTGATTACTTAGTTTAAGGGATTGGGAATTTACCGGGTGTCACATTCTCCCCTCGTTAAACGAAATTTCGTCCCGAAATTTAGGAGACGTTGCTGGCAGAAGCCATGCTCTGAAAGAGGTGTGGGTATTTCTTGCGTATTTGGTCTTCTCTTTCCCAAGTGAATTCAGGCCCACGCCTCGAGTTCCATTGAACCTTTACTAACTTGATTTTGCTCCTGCGTAACTTTTGTTCTTTCCAATCGGTTACTGCTATAGGTTCTTCTATGAAGTGCAGCTGTTTGTCGATGTGAATCTCTTCCATCGGCAAAATCAACGTTTCGTCAGATAAGCACTTTTTGAGGTTGGACACATGAAACGTATCATGAACTCCACTGAGTTCGGCGGGTAAACGGAGTTTATAAGCAACCGGACCGATCCTTTCCAGGATCTCGAATGGTCCAATGAAGCGCGGATTCAACTTTCCTCGCTTGCCGAAACGGGGGACTCCTTTCCATGGAGAGACTTTCAAAAGTACTTTATCCCCTACTTGAAATTCCAATGGTTTCCTTCGCACATCTGCGTAGCTCTTCTGTCTGTCGCGCGCTGTCTTAAGGCGATCCCTTATCTGAAAAATCTTGTCTGTTGTTTCTTGGATCAATTCTGGACCAGTCATTTGCTTGTCACCTACTTCAGCCCAGCACAGTGGGGATCTACACTTGCGCCCATACAAAGCTTCGAACGGCGCAGCCTTAATGCTTGTGTGATAACTGTTGTTGTAAGAAAATTCAACCAATGGGAGATGAGTATCCCAGCTACCTTCGAAATCGATTGCGCACGCGCGTAGCATATCTTCCAATGTCTGGATTGTTCGCTCGCTTTGCCCATCCGTTTGAGGATGATATGCCGTACTCATGTCAAGACGAGTACCTAAAGCCCCTTGTAACGATCTCCAAAACCTTGATGTGAACCGACTATCTCTATCAGAAATGATGGACACTGGGACTCCATGTTTTGAAACTACTTCTCGAATATACAGTCGGGCTAACTTTTCCATCTTATCGGTTTCCTTGATCGGCAGGAAGTGCGCTGACTTAGTTAGCCGATCCACAACAACCCATATTGTGTCATAACCCCCAGGTGTCCTTGGCAGTTTGGTGATGAAGTCCATAGAGATTTGTTCCCACTTCCACATGGGAATT
Source organism: Bidens hawaiensis (assembly GCF_021521415.1). NCBI lineage: Eukaryota > Viridiplantae > Streptophyta > Magnoliopsida > Asterales > Asteraceae > Bidens > Bidens hawaiensis. Next base: position 7,732 of record NW_027500610.1, read on the forward strand.
TCTGGCTGTTGAAGCAACCCTGATGGTTTCTGGTATTCAGCCTTTACCTTCGAACACGTCAGGCACTTACTGACATACGTCGCGATGGCGCCTTTAAGATTGGGCCACCAATACAGCGTTTTAACATCTTGGTACATCTTGTCTGCGCCAGGATGTACGGAATACCGCGTCTTGTGAGCTTCGTTCAATACCTGCTCGCGCAATCCTCCCTTGAGAGGGACCCATATGCGGTTAGCGAAATATAGATTGCCGTTCTCTTTAAGTTCCAAATTCTTAACCATACCCCCAAGGCATTCGTTTTTGACAAACTCTGGTTTCAAGGCTTCTTGCTGAGCGTCTCGGATGCGGGTAGAGAGATCTGCGTGAATGTTCAACCTTAGAGCCTTGACTCGTAGCGTTTTTATTCGCTCCTTCCTACTTAGCGCGTCTGCTACCACATTCGCCTTTCCAGGGTGGTACTTAATTTCACAATCATAATCGTTCAACAACTCCACCCATCTTCGTTGCCTCATGTTTAAATCCTTTTGATCAAATATATGTTGAAGGCTCTTGTGATCCGTAAAGATTATACACTTTGTACCATAGAGGTAATGGCGCCAAATCTTTAGCGCGAAGACAACCGCTCCAAGTTCTAAATCATGCGTTGTGTAGTTCTTTTCATTGGTCTTGAGTTGGCGTGAGGCATACGCTATGACTTTGTCTCGTTGCATAAGGACACATCCAAGTCCCTGATGTGAAGCGTCGCAGTAAACAACAATGTCATCCATCCCCTCGGGCAAAGACAAAATTGGCGCACTACATAACTTCTGTTTCAACATTTGAAATGCTGTTTCCTGATTTTCGCCCCAAACAAACTTCTTGTCTTTCTGAGTTAGCGCGGTCAGGGGTAGAGCTATCTTGGAGAAGTTCTCAATGAAGCGTCGATAGTAGCCAGCTAGTCCTAGGAATTGCCTCACCTCAGTTGGGGTTTTTGGCGCTTCCCAGTTTTCGATGGCCTTGACTTTGGAAGGATCAACGTGAATTCCTTTCTCGTTTACAACGTGACCGAGAAAGTGAACTTCTCTAAGCCAAAACTCGCACTTGGAAAACTTCGCATACAACTTTTCTTTCCTCAACAATTCCAAAATCAATCTCAGGTGTTGCTCATGCTCGGCCTTGGTCCGTGAGTAAATCAGAATATCATCTATAAACACAATCACAAACTTGTCCAAGTATGGTTTGCACACGCGGTTCATCAGATCCATGAATACAGCCGGCGCATTAGTTAGCCCGAAAGGCATTACTAAGAACTCATAATGGCCGTATCTAGTTCGGAAGGCTGTTTTCGGCACATCTTCCTCATGGACCCTAAGTTGGTGGTATCCTGACCGTAGATCTATCTTCGAATAATAACTGGATCCCTGCAACTGGTCAAATAAGTCGTCAATCCTCGGTAAGGGGTACCGATTCTTGACTGTCAGCTTGTTCAGCTCCCTGTAGTCAATACACATTCTGAACGAACCATCCTTCTTCTTAACAAACAGTACTGGAGCTCCCCAAGGTGAAAAGCTTGGGCGTATGAAACCCTTATCCAATAGTTCCTGTAACTGATTGGATAGCTCTTGCATCTCAGATGGAGCTAATCGATAAGGCGCTCGAGCTACTGGCGCAGCTCCTGGGACTAAATCAATACGAAACTCGACTTGTCGCGGCGGCGGTAATCCGGGCAAATCTTCAGGAAAAACTTCTGGAAATTCGCGCACTACTGGTAAGTCTTCAATTCTTCGCTCATCTCCTTTCTTCTCTACGACATGCGCCAGGAAGGCGTAGCACCCTTTCCTTAGGCACTTACGCGCCTTTAGGCACGAAATCAGTTTCGTCGCAACTCCCCTTCTTTCCCCTTGAATTACCAAGGTTTCTCCGTTCAACAGTGGGATCCGAACCTGCTTCTCATGGCAAATAACTTCCGCACGGTTCTCGACTAACCAATCCATACCCACCACAATGTCAAAACTTCCCAAGTCTATTGGCAACAAATTAATATTGAACCCGTGACCTCCCATGACTATTACACATTGTTCAGTTCTTTCGTTCGCGCATAACTGCCTACCATTGGCTAGTTCTATAGTATAAGGCGTGTCTAGTCTACTGGTTGCTAGGCCTAGGGAGTCTTTAAACTCAGCGGATATAAAACTTAGGTCAGCGCCAGTATCAAATAAGACAGATGCAAAATGTCCGTTAAGCAAAAACGTACCGGTTACCACATTCGGCTCTTCTTTAGCTTCGCCTGCGCCGATCACAAAAGCTCTCCCGCGAGCTTGGTTCCCCTTTTGCGGGCAATCCCGACTAAAATGCCCTGGCTTCCCGCATGCGTAGCAGTTGTCGCTTGCTCCAGCTTCTCTGATACGGCAATTCATCGTCTTGTGCCCTGGTCTGCCACATTTGGCACATTCGATTCTTGCGCATTCACCCTCGTGGTGACACTTGCATTTGTTGCACCATGGGCGAGGCCCGCTGTATCCTTTTCGTGGTGGCTCCGCGGCCTGAATCGCGTAAACCCTTGCGCTTTCCTGCTTCTTGAACGGTGGCTGCTTGGAGTCGGACCCTCGGTGGTGAGAGTTCCATTTCCTCTTGGGGTCAGAGGTTCGCTGCTCGATTCCGCGCGTAGTCAACATACCTGCACGGATCGTATCCCTTGTAAGGGTGATGGCCCGCGCTACCGCCTCATCAAAGGTTGGAGGCGCTGCGGCGTTGAGCGGAACCCTAACAACAGGAGGTAACCCAAAAATATACCTCTCGATCTTCTTTTCCTCCGTGTTTGCCATGTCTGGCACCAACTGGCAAAGTTCGTTGAACCGGTTGTTGTAGGCGTCGATATCCGTTCCTACCATGGTGTGGTTCCAGAATTCCTGTTGTAGATTCTGGATTTCTGCGCGAGAGCAGAACTTTCTCATCATCATCTCCTTCAGTTCCTCCCAGGTCTTGTGGAGAGCAACTTCTCGCCCCAATGTTTTCGTTTGAAGCTTCCACCAAGACGAAGCTGCCTCTTGGAACATGCAGGTCGCGTAAAGGACCTTCTGGTTCTTACTACATCCGCTAATGGAGAGAACTGTCTCCATCTTGTCAATCCAGTTGTAGAGCCCAATGGCCCCTTCGGTTCCCTTGAATGGCCAAGGCTTACAGGCCATGAATGTCTTATAGGAGCATCCTTTGTCCAAGGCTCCTGATTCGGGTTCTGGGGTCTCATTCTGACGACCCTGACTTGATTCGGCCTTGCTGGCCTCATGTGTCGCAATCGCCTGCGCGATTATTTCCGCGAGTTCCTCGGGTGTCATGGTAATTCCTTTGGCTTTAGTTGGAGGCATTCTTGCTTTTAAAAGAGTGAAAATATATCAGACTTAGCGCATGTACTCTGAGCACATAATGTTATCATTATTTACTAGACAGTGTGACCCGTGTTCCTAAGTGTGTGTATAGTTTCTTTTGAAAGTATTTTCTTTGAAAAATATTTCATGCGATTCCCCAACGGTTATAGTCTAGGTTAAAACTTCTTTTCCTAGTTCGCTATAACCAGTGCTCTGATACCAATCTGTCACACCCGGCCCTGAGCGGCGGAAACAGCCGGGCGCGCGCGAGTGGGAATTGATACTTAAGCACGGGCCATTGCAAACATTCAAAGTAAGATTTTCATTGCGCATGAAAAGTTTAATACAAATACATTACATTGTTTAAAAATTACATAAAAACATCCAAGTATAAAAATTGTTGAAGATTTCCACGCCATATCCCCATGCGCGGCGGGAACAACCACGCGCATCGAAGGGATAGAACTAAAATCTTCCAAAAAGCTAGTTTAGATGTTCAGCGTGAGGTGCTCTAAGTGTGACTCCATGCGCTACCTAGTTATCTCCTGAAAGACACGTAAAAACATTTGAATCAGTATAAACTGAGTGAGTTCACAAGTCTTAGTAACTTGATAAATCGTATTGCATCATAATCTTGATACAAATCATTCTGAAACATAATTCTGATAGCATCATTAAAACACATGCTTGGTAAGACATAGTTATATCAACATATTCTGATAAAATCGTTCCGCGGGTTACGCGCGAACATTTCTGGGAACTGTGCTCGTCTATGCAAAGTGGCGCTGCCACTACGAGCTAAAATAAGTAATACCGTCCCGCGGGTTACGCGCGAACGTTTCAGGAACATGTGCTCGTCCATGCAAAGTGGCGCTGCCACTACGAGCTAAAATAATAATTCCGTCCCGCGGGTTACGCGCGGACGTTGTGCCGGAAAACAAGGCGCTCGTCCATGCAAAGAGGCGCGACCCCTACGAGCGGGCTCAAACCCATAGTACTGCCCCATGACCATACTAGGCACTCGTCCATGCAAAGAGGTGCGACCCCTACGAGTGGGTGGATCAAACCAGCAGTCCCTACCCTTAGAGTTCCAATGGTAAAGTGATCACTTACTCGAGTTCTAGCGCACATACATCGAAAACCTTAGATAACCGTTTGCATTACTCATCATGAAACATAACTTAAACACATAATCGCTTGCATAGCTTGTAAGTATACCATGATAAAACATTATTTAAGTACGTGTCCCTCGCCCCGAAAACAGTTTAAAAATAGTGAAAACAGTGAAAATAGGGGCTGTGAGACTCACCTGTGGTTCTTGTTAAGGGATTAATCGAGATTCGGGTTTTCTTGGTGTTGGCCCCGGAATCGAAGGTCTAGAATACGATTAAATAACAAGAAGTATATATATTAAGATCAAGAAATAGGAGAATATGAGGTTTGGAAAGTAGATCTCAAGTTTATAACCTCGGCTTACCTAGTAACTGGGACGGAATCGAAAATAACGGATGCTCGGGAGATGATTAGTGCAAGTTTGCAGTTCTTTGGAGTGTGTTTTGAGTGATAATTTAGGTTACATATTTATAGGCAAACTCAAGGGAACACAATCCCTTGCTTTAGGGGATTGAAATCTTTTCATATCTAGGTGTAATGATGATAAAGTATGGAAATTATTATTGTTTATTGTTTACTTATAAGTGGAGGAGTGGACAAAAGATCTTGATTTGATTTGGACATGACATGCAGGTCTGGGGTTGGTGAGAATAGGGTGGCTGACAGTTGACTTTTCATGTTACAGTGTGCTTTTTCAGGTACTTTTGTCAGTGTACAGTAAAAAGTGGAAAAATCTCTGAAACACGCTACTGTTTCCTTTTGGGCGGGAGTAATCTCCTTATGTCTGGAGAATAGACTAAGTGTTCTGTGCGCATCACTTTGTGCGCATAGCTTTCTGCGTGAAGGACATTTCTTTGCTGCGGGTAGGTGCGTAACCTTCTCGCAGTTAGGGACATTGAGTTTCATTTGTAGATTCTCCAGGTGGTCTTGGTATTTCAACATAGTGATCAGTTATGTTGAAGTCAATTCCATCTTGGAGCTTCAGACAAACTGGCTCTCAATGTTCCCGCCATGCGGGGAGGTTAGTTCCCTTCCGCACGCGCATAAACGATCTAGGATGCACCCGCCTTAGCATCATGCGGGATGGTCAATCCATAGACAACATAACGTTAAGTTACATGAAAACATAAAGCCAAAACATTCGCGCATGGCGCATATAACATATGCTCACGCTGGTTCTTAACATGGTGCGCTCGCGCAGGTTGCACATAACAAATGCACGCGCTGACTAACATGGCGCGCTCGCGCAGGGCGCACATAACAAATGCACGCGCTGACTAACATGGCGCGCTCGCGCAGGGCGCACATAACAAATGCACGCGCTGACTAACATGGCGCGCTCGCGCAGGGCACACATAACAAATGCACGCGCTGACTAACATGGCGCGCATAATATTTACAATCACCTAATTATTAGGTTGATTACTTAGTTTAAGGGATTGGGAATTTACCGGGTGTCACAGTTATCACATAAGTTTTACCGATAGTACATTAACATATTTAATGCAAAATATAGATCCTTAATCTTCCACGAAATAGCACACATCATCAAGCACGTATCACTCATTCCAATTTGGGTGTACCTAGAAAGCATGTAAAGAAAACGAGTCAACTACGAATAGTTGGTGAGTTTCACTAATTTAAATAAACCATAACAAATCATTATAATAATCATAAATAAGCGATGTAATTATGCTGAGCCCACAAGTGAAAACTCTGTTAACCCCGAAACATATCAAATAACCCCTGGGGACACTGTTAACCCAGAAACATATCAAATAACCCCTGGGGACACTGTTAACCCAGAAACACGTTTAATAACCTCTGGGGACACTGTTAACCCAGAACCCATTTAATAACCTCTGGGGACACTGTTAACCCAGAATTACATTTAATAACCTCTGGGGACACTGTTAACCCAGAAACATACTTAATAACCTCTGGGGACACTGTTAACCCAGAACTCTGTTTTGGCCTTACAATATTAGCAACTCAGACAATTACCATCTTAATACATTACCGTACGATTCTCGTACAATAAACATTATATAAACACATTCATTTCCATGCGATCAGCACGTACTTAAACACTTTGATAAAAACATGCTTTCCGCCCCGGGAAAATATTTAAAACAGTTCAGTAAAAAGGGGCTCGTGAAAACTCACCTTTTTGTGAGCAAAGATGTAATACTGTGCACGGCTACCGGTCCGGATCTGTAATACGATCCCTAAGTCGTTACTACACAATTTCTATTAATATAACCTAAATTCGTGTTAACCGGTACGTCCGGGGACACTGTTAACCCAGTACCGTACACGATCCGGGGACAATGTTAACCCCGAAACACTTCTCAGGACTTAGATTGTGATATCACTTAGAGTTCTTTAGTCAAAACTACCATTAGTTTGTTTTCTCATTTTGCGTGCCTAGCACGGTTATTCGTCTTTATGTTTTCAAAAATGAGTTTGGCCACATACGACCCGAAAATAGTTGTTATTGATATTTTAATTAAAGTGGTGAAATTAGAGCTCGGTTTAGACACCCCGTTTGGCCGCGGGGCCCGTTTCCGTCTTTAATACACCGGAAACTGCTAAATCGGGTAAAGTTACCCAAATCATCCGAATTATTTTCGGATGATTTATTTTTACTTGATTAACTTAGTTTCATGAAAATAGTCCATTTTTAAGGTTTTTATACACCAGTCAGCTCGCTTAGGCGAACTTTGCCGGTTTACGCGTTTTAAGCTTTAAAATTTTGTTTTTAAGTTCCATTTAGCACAAATAAATATCCGTTTAGTCTCGGATCTTGAAATTTTGCACAATTCAGTTTTTGACAGTAAGGAATTTAATAAAAATATTTCCAGATTTAATTTCTATATTTAACATTTATTTATCTATTTTTAAACGTCATTTAAACACCAAATATGTCGAAAATACCAAATGACCTTAGAAAAATCCCAAATTTTTCTGGGTGACCCCTGCCATCCACATAGTCCCCTGTAATTTTTCCAGAACCAAAATCTCATTTTTCATGCCATTTTCACCAAAACCGAGCTAGAAAACCCTAGAACTCATTTTACCGAAAAGCCTACTTAGACTTCTCCAATGGATCTGAAATTTTGTGTGTGACTTTTATATGTTATAAAAAGCTTATCTGAATTTTTCCAGAATTTTTCATAATGTTTAGCTATTTTTCACCATTTTTAGCCAAAACCGAGCATTAAATTCACCAAATATTCATCCTTTATTCAAAAATTACCAAAATTTCACAGATCTCATATTTTCATGTGTAGATCATCTCTGTGAAATTTCATGACTCAACTCTAAGCCTATCACAATCTGTCCAAATCTTACAAATCATACGAAAAACCGAACTACCTTGTGTTTCTAGCTTTAGATCGCAAAGATCTTGCTTTCTAGCCTTTGCTAGCAACTAGCTACAACACCTACAAGCACAAAAACACCACACCAAGCAAGTTATACCCACAATCAAGCCATTTCTTTCATGGTTTCGGTTAAGGCATCAAAACAAAGATTTTAACCGTAAAAATTCGTTTTTGACTCTTTTAACTCCTTTCTTGGACCAAGATCCCTTGTATAACTTGTATACATCACTTGATCATGCAAGAATCGGTTTCATCTCGGGTTTTCACCCATTTTTCACTTGAAACCTCATTTTCTCAAGATTTTGGAGTTAAAAAGCAAGATCAAACCATAATAACATGTTTATACCTTGTGGATCTTCTTAAAAATCAAAGGTTTTGGTTGAATGTGTAAAGGGTTGAGAGGATTTGGAGAGTTGGAATGTTAAAAAAAGAAAATGAAGTGTGTGTGTGTGTACCAATGGACCGATCGGTCCATGTATGGTGTGGGGTGGGGCACACATCTCAAACCTTGGCCACATATTCGGATTGTGTAATCCGGATAATGTTGTGGATAATCTGGTTCAGTTCGTTTTTCGGTTAAACGTTTAATTCCGCTCAAAACGAGGCCAAAACGGTCGTTTTTTCGGCTTAAAAATAAAATTTATATAAAACCGATTTTAAAACTTTAAAAACTTAAACCATGACATTTATTGACTTAACATATCATATTGTCGGTAATTGTGCATCTTTTTCGGCTTGATCGATCGTCTCTTGCTTGGTTTGATATTAAAGGTTTCGTTTAACGTACCGACGTACCATTAAATCGAAAACTCTTTTCTGTGCTTTAATTCACTTATCCCGAAGCTTTAATACTTCGTAAACATCACTAAACATTATATATTTCGTCTATAATGTAATCCCCGATTCGTTCGGGTTTCTATAACCGTTCATCGATTAATCGTAATTTCAATACGACTAGCTGTACATTCGAGTATAATTCGTACTGTGAATCTTATATACTCGTATAAACACATTATAATTCATATATTCAGTATTAAATAACACGTAAATAGTATATTCCGGCTAGGGTATACCTGAACTTGCCGGAATCGTTACATTCTCCCCCCGTTATAAAAATTTCGTCCTCGAAATTTTACGCGTCAACTACTTCCTTTTGCGGAAATAGGTGGGGGTATTTCTTCCGAAATTCGTCCTTTCGTTCCCATGTATATTCTGGGCCTCGTTGCGAGTTCCATCTAACTTTGACCAACGAGATCTTATTGTGTCTAAGTTGCTTGATTTTCCCGTCTACTATTTCTATGGGCTCCTCTACAATGTTGAGCTTACCATTTATTTGGACACCCTCCAAAGGTAACACCGATGTCTCATCCGACAGACACCTTTTCAAGTTCGACACGTGAAACACGTTGTGAACTGCACTCAGTTTATCAGGCAGTTCTAATCGGTATGCTACAGGACCGATTTTTGCAGTAATGTCGAATGGTCCAATGTATCTAGGGGCTAACTTCCCCGCCTTTCCAAATCTGACTACTCCTTTCCAAGGTGATACTTTCAAATACACTTTATCACCTTTCTCGAATGATAATGGCTTTCTACGGGTATCGGCATAACTCTTCTGCCGATCCCGCGCGGCCTTCAGATTGTTCTTAATTTCAAGGATTTTGCTGGTCGTTTCCTGGACCAGATCTGATCTAATAACCTGTGTGTCGCCCACCTCAGTCCAGCAGAGTGGTGATCGGCACTTCCGTCCATACAATGCTTCGTAAGGTGCTGCCTTTATACTGCTATGGTAACTGTTATTATAGGAAAATTCAACGAGTGGGAGATGTTGATCCCAATTTCCCTTAAAATCCAGTACGCATGCACGAAGCAAATCCTCCAGGGTTTGGATGGTCCTTTCAGACTGACCATCGGTCTGAGGGTGGTAAGCTGTGCTTAGATCAATACGCGTTCCCAGCGCTTCTTGCACAGCTTGCCAAAGTTTGGAGGTGAAATGGCTATCCCGATCGGAGATGATCGAGATGGGTATACCATGACGAGACACAATTTCATTTATATAAATCTGCGCAAGTCTCTCAGTGTTATAATTATTTCTATTCGGAATAAAATGTGCCGATCTGGTTAATCGATCCACGACTACCCAAATTGCATCATGTCCTCGGGACGTCTTGGGGAGATGTGTCACAAAATCCATCGTGATCTGCTCCCACTTCCATTCAGGAATTTCCGGTTGTTGTAACATTCCCGAAGGTTTCTGGTGCTCCGCCTTAACCCTCGCACACGTCGTACACTTGCCGACGTATGTGGCTATATCCTTTTTCATACCCGGCCACCAGTAGAACTCCTTCACATCCTTGTACATCTTATCCGATCCCGGATGTATGGAATATTTTGATTTATGCGCTTCGTCCATGATTAGTTCACGAAGGTCATAGAGGGTCGGGATCCAAATCCGATTTTTGAAATAGAGAATTTGTCCACGCGCTGTTCGAAATTCTTCTCGTTACCGTAAAGTCCTTCTTTTTCCATTTGTTCCTCTTTCAACGCCTCGCGTTGAGCGACTCGAATCAAATCCGAAAGGTTCGACTGGACTATCATCCCCAACGCTCGCACTCGCAATGGCTTAACCCGATCCTTCCTACTCAAGGCATCGGCTACGACGTTAGCTTTGCCGGGGTGATAACGGATGTCACAGTCATAGTCGCTTAATAACTCGACCCATCTTCGTTGCCTCATATTCAGTTCTTTCTGATCGAATATGTGTTGCAAACTTTTATGATCGGTGAAGATGGTGCACTTTGTACCGTAGAGATAATGTCTCCAGATTTTAAGTGCGAAGATAACTGCTCCCAGTTCTAAGTCATGAGTAGTGTAATTTTTCTCGTGTATTTTTAACTGTCGAGAAGCATAGGCTATAACCTTATTATTTTGCATCAACACGCATCCTAACCCTCTCCGGGATGCGTCACAATACACGACAAAACCATCGTCTCCGTCAGGGAGACTTAAGATTGGCGCTTGGCACAATCTTTGTTTTAGCGTTTGAAACGCCGTTTCCTGCTCTTCACCCCTTCATACTTTCGATCCTTTTGGGTCAGAAGGGTTAAAGGTTGGGCGATGCTAGAAAAGTCCTCTATAAATCGACGATAGTATCCAGCTAAGCCCAAGAATTGGCGGATTTCCTTTGGCGATTTAGGCGCTTGCCAATTCTTAACTGCTTCAACCTTACTTGGATCAACGTGTATTCCTTGATGGTTTATGACGTGACCAAGGAATTGCACTTCTTGTAACCAGAAGTTACACTTGGAGAATTTTGCATACAACTTCTCCTGATTTAGAAGCTCTAAAATTGATCTTAAGTGTTGCTCGTGCTCTTCTTTACTCTTTGAGTATATCAAAATATTGTCAATAAACACAATGACGAATTTATCGAGGTAGGGTTTACAGACTCGATTCATGAGATCCATGAACACTGCTGGCGCATTTGTTAGTCCAAAAGGCATAACTAAGAATTCGTAATGGCCGTAGCGAGTCCGGAATGCGGTTTTTGGGATATCCTCCTCCTGAATTTTAACCTGATGGTATCCCGATCTAAGATCTATTTTTGAGAAGTAGCTCGCACCTTGTAGTTGGTCGAACAGATCATCGATTCGGGGGAGAGGATACCTATTTTTGATTGTCAACTTGTTCAACTCCCTGAAATCAATGCACATTCTAAGGCTCCCGTCATTCTTTTTCACGAATAGTACAGGTGCACCCCACGGGGAATAACTGGGACGTATAAATCCTTTATCCAACAATTCTTGCAACTGGTTGGATAATTCTTGCATCTCGGATGGTGCAAGTCGGTAGGGCGCCTTAGCAACAGGGCCAGCTTGAGGCAATAAATCGATCCTGAATTCGACCTGTCGGGTTGGCGGTAATCCAGGAAGTTCCTCTGGGAAAACTTGTGGAAATTCACGTACCACTGGGATATCGTCCACCCGTTTTTCCTCAGGATCTGTGGCCGTCAAGCTCGCTAGATACGCCACGCATCCCTGGCGTATATATTTTAACACCTTGAGGTGGGATATAAACGGTATCATATTGCCCGACTTCTCACCCTGCACTAATACCTCTTCGTCATTCGACACCCGGATCTTGACGATTTTCTTTTCACAGTTTATTTCTACCTTGTTACGTGCTAACCAATCCATTCCCACTATCACGTCAAAACTACCCAATTCTACCGGTAACAAGTCAATCAGAAAGGATTGTTCGTTCAGAATAAAAGGGCAATTCCGAACTATCCGATTAACTATCATGGTTTTACCGTTAACGACTTCTACGGTGTAGGGTTCTATAGTTTCACTAATCGGTATCTTTCCAAATGATAGGAGGTTAACAGGAACTGACTTCTATCGACGATCGTAAAAATATCACTGAAGCCTGTTGATTTAAAACTACAACGTACTCAATACCACCTTTAGATCATGACGTGCTTTATTCAAATTACTCACAAAAGCACGGCTCCTTGCTTGATCGGAGGTTGATGCTTGTCATGAGGTTCGTCTTCCAACGACACCTTGGTTCAACTTTGGGCAATTTCTCTTGAAACATTCTGTACTGCCACATTCATAGCAAGTACAACTTTTTGGCATAATTTGATTTCTTTGGATGGATTGTTATTGAAGTTGTTGGGTTCGGAGTGGTTGTACATGAATGGGTTGGGGTTGCCGGTTCACATGGCTTCAATTGGTTCTACAAATGGGGCATTACGTCCATCTTTACCACACCCGTGGCCTACTATCACTCGACATTCTTCTTTCTGCCGATAACCATATTTTCCACAGTTAGGGAAGGACCCTTTATCATTTCTCTTCTTTATTACTCGACGTCTCACCTAACGTCCTTCCAGCCCACTTCCCATAGAGTCAAATACATCAATGCTGGCTTGTGACACCACCCTTCCAAAGGTTGTATATTTTACAGGATTGACTATACTCCTTATCGCTGGAGTTAGTCCCCAATATAGCGCTCCCTTCGCTTATTTTCAGGAGTAATTAACCATGTTACCAGACATGACAATTCCTTCAAACAATTAGCGTGTTCTAAGTGATCAGCACACAACATTTCTATCTTCCATAGTTCAGTTCCCAATCTCTGAACTTAATTACTCGAATAAAAGTGCTCTAGCACAAGAATTTCAAATTCTGACGACAACATCAGAGTAATAATTTTCTAAATATAATTTGGTACCATCGTGTTCCATCACGATACAACATAATCTACCAACATATCTGTAGCATATTTCACTACACAATGTTCTAGGCTCTTACCAAAATCCTTGACCATTTCGATCTCTTCTATCCACTCGTTAATCTATTCCTCTCTTTACCATCAGTAACTATTAATAATCCCCTTAACACAACCGATAAACATATCCTTCATACCGGATCTAATTCATTACGACTACTATTCATGTTTAGTATATAACTAATACTTGTAGTCATAATAGCATTCGGTGGGACATTATCAATCTTAGTAATACCACTAAGAATTGAAATATTCATAATCATGTGATTGCTCGATCTATAATTCTGCGATCACATTTGCATCAACACTAGCAGTGATCTGTGATACTACATTCGGTATCATCATCTGCTGTCTTTGAGCAATCAACTGAATCATATCAATCTCCATCATTGGAGTTACTCTTTTTATGTCATTCTGCCGTACTCATCCCATACGCAGTAATCAATACTAATCTCACCGTATAACTCGTTACCGGTTCAATCATAACAGCAGGTACACATACACACCAAATATTATCATACATATTACACATACCAGTATCTAGTATATATGTCCCATAAGTATAATAACATATGGACTTAACCTGACGTCGGTTAACTTTTAAATACGCTTCATAACCCTTGTCACCAACTGACAAAGAGATCTTCTCAACAAAGATCAATGTTTAATATGCTTGATTTCAATATCCTTCTGCATGTCAGCATAACCGATACATGCTCACCGCGAGCACCAAATGATTACATACCACGGAGTTATAATATTCGTGTTTATTCGTATATCCGGCATACACAGTATACCACCTACGAACGAACAACAAACTATGCTATAATGATTCCAACACTTCTTTGTGTATAGGTAATCATTCTATTCGAGCATACATGGGTGTAAACATCTAACGGATGTAAGGATCACATAGGGAGTTGCAAGGTTCAAGGTAATTGCGCAACATGGGTTGCCTTCTAATATTATTAATTACTATTATGGGAAACTCTACACTTGCTCAGTCAATGTCCTCAGGCGTTCTAGGTTTGCTAAAATCGGTAATTCTCGATCTGAAGTTGGTATGCCTTATCTGTTTGAGAGTGAGAAATACATATATATATCTCTATATATTATTTTTTTTATCTGCTCATTTCTATATATATTATTATTTTGGGATAAGAATGGGTTCAGGTATAGGTACGTCCGTGCGTAAGGGTCGGCGGTTCGGGTGAACATAAGGGGTTATTAGGATATACGGTACCGGTGTTGGTAGGGTAAGGGATTTATTAACTTTGGTTGGGAGTGACGGTTACTCGATATTTCTGGTTAATGTCAAATGGGATATCTAACTTGGTACTATCATAACTATGGCCCGATAAGTCAGACTCATTATCAACCGATGCTCTAGAAATTTCAGCATCCTCGGTACTTTTATTATTTCATCCCCCGGTTCCTTATCCGGGTCCCATTTCTCAATACATGTACCCACAAGATATGTACATATATATATATATATACACATTAGCACGTATAAATAATATTATATACTTTACACATATGTTGCCATTTTTACCTATTAATTTACCCAGTGACTTCCCCTGAATTCCCTCGTGCAGACAAGTCTGTTATTATGTTCCGGACCATAATAACTCACTTGTCCATTCAAGTTCATCCAGATCCCGTCACTATATATTATTAGTTGATATTCAGATCCTATAACACTTTAGCTACTGGTTATATTTTAGGTATCTTTTAAAGACATCCTAAATCTTTATAACCAATGGCTCTGATACCAAGTTCTGTAACACCCTGTAACCGCAGCGGAAACGTACACGGGATGCAACAGACACGTCTGATATCAACAACCTTGCTTATAAAGAAAACACCACTACATTAATTTAAACATATTACATTGTTCTGAGTTTCGTTACCATCTAGGCGTTATCACATAAGTTTTACCGATAGTACATTAACATATTTAATGCAAAATATAGATCCTTAATCTTCCACGAAATAGCACACATCATCAAGCACGTATCACTCATTCCAATTTGGGTGTACCTAGAAAGCATGTAAAGAAAACGAGTCAACTACGAATAGTTGGTGAGTTTCACTAATTTAAATAAACCATAACAAATCATTATAATAATCATAAATAAGCGTTGTAATTATGCTGAGCCCACAAGTGAAAACTCTGTTAACCCCGAAACATATCAAATAACCCCTGGGGACACTGTTAACCCAGAAACATATCAAATAACCCCTGTGGACACTGTTAACCCATAAACACGTTTAATAACCTCTGGGGACACTGTTAACCCAGAACCCATTTAATAACCTCTGGGGACACTGTTAACCCAGAATTACATTTAATAACCTCTGGGGACACTGTTAACCCAGAAACATACTTAATAACCTCTGGGGACACTGTTAACCCAGAACTCTGTTTTGGCCTTACAATATTAGCAACTCAGACAATTACCATCTTAATACATTACCGTACGATTCCCGTACAATAAACATTATATAAACACATTCATTTCCATGCGATCAGCACGTACTTAAACACTTTGATAAAAACATGTTTTCCGCCCCGGGAAAATATTTAAAACAGTTCAGTAAAAAGGGGCTCGTGAAAACTCACCTTTTTGTGAGCAAAGATGTAATACTGTGCACGGCTACCGGTCCGGATCTGTAATACGATCCCTAAGTCGTTACTACACAATTGCTATTAATATAACTTAAATTCGTGTTAACCGGTACGTCCGGGGACACTGTTAACCCAGTACCGTACACGATCCGGGGACAATGTTAACCCCGAAACACTTCTCAGGACTTAGATTGTGATATCACTTAGAGTTCTTTAGTCAAAACTACCATTAGTTTGTTTTCTCGTTTTGCGTGCCTAGCACGGTTATTCGTCTTTATGTTTTCAAAAATGAGTTTGGTACCGTACGATTCCCGTACAATAAACATTATATAAACACATTCATTTCCATGCGATCAGCACGTACTTAAACACTTTGATAAAAACATGCTTTCCGCCCCGGGAAAATATTTAAAACAGTTCAGTAAAAAGGGGCTCGTGAAAACTCACCTTTTTGTGAGCAAAGATGTAATACTGTGCACGGCTACCGGTCCGGATCTGTAATACGATCCCTAAGTCGTTACTACACAATTGCTATTAATATAACTTAAATTCGTGTTAACCGGTACGTCCGGGGACACTGTTAACCCAGTACCGTACACGATCCGGGGACAATGTTAACCCCGAAACACTTCTCAGGACTTAGATTGTGATATCACTTAGAGTTCCTTAGTCAAAACTACCATTAGTTTGTTTTCTCGTTTTGCGTGCCTAGCACGGTTATTCGTCTTTATGTTTTCAAAAATGAGTTTGGCCACATACGACCCGAAAATAGTTGTTATTGATATTTTAATTAAAGTGGTGAAATTAGAGCTCGGTTTAGACACCCCGTTTGGCCGCGGGGCCCGTTTCCGTCTTTAATACACCGGAAACTGCTAAATCGGGTAAAATTACCCAAATCATCCGAATTATTTTCGGATGATTTATTTTTACTTGATTAACTTAGTTTCATGAAAATAGTCCATTTTTAAGGTTTTTATACACCTGTCAGCTCGCTTAGGCGAACTTTGCCGGTTTACGCGTTTTAAGCTTTAAAATTTTGTTTTTAAGTTCTATTTAGCACAAATAAATATCCGTTTAGTCTCGGATCTTGAAATTTTGCACAATTCAGTTTTTGACAGTAAGGAATTTAATAAAAATATTTCCAGATTTAATTTCTATATTTAAAATTTATTTATCTATTTTTAAACGTCATTTAAACACCAAATATGTCGAAAATACCAAATGACCTTAGAAAAATCCCAAATTTTTCTGGGTGACCCCTGCCATCCACATAGTCCCCTGTAATTATTCCAGAACCAAAATCTCATTTTTCATGCCATTTTCACCAAAACCGAGCTAGAAAACCCTAGAACTCGTTTTACCGAAAAGCCTACTTAGACTTCTCCAATGGACCTGAAATTTTGTGTGTGACTTTTATATGTTATAAAAAGCTTATCCGAATTTTTCCAGAATTTTTCATGATGTTTAGCTATTTTTCACCATTTTTAGCCAAAACCGAGCATTAAATTCACCAAATATTCATCCTTTATCCAAAAATTACCAAAATTTCACAGATCTCATATTTTCATGTGTAGATCATCTCTGTGAAATTTCATGACTCAACTCTAAGTCTACCACAATCTGTCCAAATCTTACAAATCATACGAAAAACCGAACTACCTTGTGTTTCTAGCTTTAGATCGCAAAGATCTTGCTTTCTAGCCTTTGCTAGCAACTAGCTACAACACCTACAAGCACAACAACACCACACCAAGCAAGTTATACCCACAATCAAGCCATTTCTTTCATGGTTTCGGTTAAGACATCAAAACAAAGATTTTAACCGTAAAAATTCGTTTTTGACTCTTTTAACTCCTTTTTTGGACCAAGATCCCTTGTATAACTTGTATACATCACTTGATCATGCAAGAATCGGTTTCATCTCGGGTTTTCACCCATTTTTCACTTGAAACCTCATTTTCTTATGATTTTGGAATTAAAAAGCAAGATCAAACCATAATAACATGTTTATACCTTGTGGATCTTCTTAAAAATCAAAGGTTTTGGTTGAATGTGTAAAGGGTTGAGAGGATTTGGGGAGTTGGAATGTTAAAAAAAGAAAATGAAGTGTGTGTACCAATGGACCGATCGGTCCATGTATGGTGTGGGGTGGGGCACACATCTCAAACCTTGGCCACATATTCGGATTGTGTAATCCGGATAATGTTGTGGATAATCTGGTTCAGTTCGTTTTTCGGTTAAACGTTTAATTCCGCTCAAAACGAGGCCAAAACGGTCGTTTTTCGGCTTAAAAATAAAATTTATATAAAACCGATTTTAAAACTTTAAAAACTTAAACCATGACATTTATTGACTTAACATATCATATTGTCGGTAATTGTGCATCTTTTTCGGCTTGATCGATCGTCTCTTGCTTGGTTTGATATTAAAGGTTTCGTTTAACGTACCGACGTACCATTAAATCGAAAACTCTTTTCTGTGCTTTAATTCACTTATCCCGAAGCTTTAATACTTCGTAAACATCACTAAACATTATATATTTCGTCTATAATGTAATCCCCGATTCGTTCGGGTTTCAATAACCGTTCATCGATTAATCGTAATTTCAATACGACTAGCTGTACATTCGAGTATAATTCGTACTGTGAATCTTATATACTCGTATAAACACATTATAATTCATATATTCAGTATTAAATAACACGTAAATAGTATATTCCGGCTAGGGTATACCTGAACTTGCCGGAATCGTTACACATAAAGCATTTTAAAGTTCAAAAGCTATGGCTACACCTACTCCATCTCAGACAAAGAGAGCTAGAAAAACTTGAGTCGAAACAGACTGGTTCGACAAATCACCATAAGCCAAAGACTCGTAGATGGTACTAAGTAGACGCACTCGGTGGAATTTGATGGATGAATGGTCATGTGAAGGCCTTACGAGCAATTCCAAAATATTATTGGACTTTGTCCTATAAATCCCTAATTTGACATTTATTGACTAAGAACCTCGAGCCCCAATAGTGTATCCTCAGAGTCACCATCCCCTTTGTAACACGTAAACTCTCAGTCTCGTCTAGTATGTGCATCTTTGGCCTCTTTTACTATTTTTGAGAATGCTTCTTTGGCATTTTACAATACATAACTTTTCACATTCAATTGCTTTTTGGAACAATTTTTGAGACTACACTTTCAACACATACTTTTTTTTCTTTTTCTTTTTTTTAAATCACCCTAAAGTATATAGCTATTTTCTAAGCTCGTAAAAAGATGGACATGTGATGGTGTGCTGGTTTGAGTGCATCTAAGTCTTGCCATATCAATGTTTTTAGATTATGGTAATCCTCCCTAAGCATCGAAATTCGGTTTCACCGTTTTTCAAATTATTAGATATATAAAATATGTTAAAGAGTTCTATCAAAGCTAGTTGAGCCTACCGGCATATCCCAAATCAGATATGCAAACCATCTCTTTTATTATTATTATTATTATTATTATTATTATTATTATTATTATTATTATTATTATTATTATTATTATTATTATTATTATTATATATTTCAAAAGTTTCGAGAGTTCGTTAACATAACGGTAATAATATCATTTCCTGGTTAACGTAAAAGAAAAACAAATTTCAAGGGACATTTTTCTTTAAAACATTTTATTATTTTTTTCAAATCCAATCTCCCTAATCACTTTCAGTTTTTAGGTAAATGGTTATCTCGTACGTCGACAAGCAGATAACAGGACCAAACACATACAAGTATATGTCCCTCAAACTTGAGTAACCGACATAATTTTCAGCGAAAGAATATTTTTTTTTTAAATATTAACTTCCAAGATTCTCAATATTATTTTATTTTTCTTATAAATGAAAACGTCAATTCCCCATCCCCACACTTAAATTTCACATCGTCCTCAGGAAAAGACAAAACTAAACATAAAGAAAAATAAAGTGGAACAGACTCCCCTGGTATATGTGATCATGCAAGTGTGCGGTGAATCATGCTCCTTGCCCTCCTATTCGAACACAAGCTTAAAACTCGAGTGCTCTCTATCAAGCTATCACTAACGAACGAAAGCGGCAATCCTTAAGCAAATTGCATCCCCACACTTGTTTAAAACTCCAGCTCATCAACCGTCATCAACCAACCAAGGAATAACCTGCAAGTAAGAGAAGAAACACCCGGCAAATCTCGGAAATAAAAATAAAAATGAAAATAAAATAATAAGAAAAGATATTACCGGGTTGCCTCCCGGGAAGCGCTAAGTTTATTGAATAGTCTTCAGTCGGACTCGCTCCTGAAACCTCAATCAGGAGGCTTCTCCTTTATCCTCTTCCCATGATGCTCCTCAACACTCTCCTATTACAATTGGTCAGGAAGAAACCAATTGCACAACTCTCATGGGCCCGACCATATGAATTAAACTCGGGCCACCAACTCTTGAATTCCCCCAAAAATGGTTCAATGAAGTGAAACGGGGAAGTCAATCTCTTCATCACACTAAGATTTCTTCACCCAAAAATCCTCCTTCTAATTCTTTTAGCCAAATTTTAAACCTTAACATGTCCCAAATGGAGATTAAGTATGGTTCGTGTTTTGGTTTTTCACAATCGAGGTGAAGTGTCGGAAGGACCGAATCACTAACTACCTCATGGCTCTCCTTACAAAGCTCCTTCTTGATCCCCACACTTGGCTCGTTATATATTAAATCTTCAAGCAGCTTTAGATCACCAAGTGGGTCAAACTCGCCTTCATCCGTAATGGCAAAGTCCATCAACTCTTCACCAAACTCATCCTTAAATTCTTCCTCCCAAGAGGGAACATACTCCTCTACCCTCCGCTCCTCCATTCCGGTATCTTCAATCTCACTCAGGGTTTCAAACAAAGGTGGATTCAAAGGTGGAATATATTCCAAATCATTTCTAATAGCAAACAATACATCATCCATTATTGCCTCCGATTCTGGGGTGGGCTCTAATATATTCCCTGACAAATATTTATACCTTAAGAAGTTCTCCATTTGATCATATGCAAATCGGTATAAAGGAGGCGTCGCCAAAAGTGATTCCCATGAAGCTTTCCGTGCCTCGACTTCTATATTTCTTCTCTCATAAGCATCATGCACCCAGTGATTTCCGCCACAAACTTTGCACCATGGTTCTCCAACTTGTAATCTAAACATTTTTCCTGTAAAGAACACTCAAAAGAAACGGATCACGGGCACCAGATAAAAATAGAAATAAATAGTTAAGAATAAAAATGATAATAATAAAAATAAAACTAAACTTAAACTACACCAAACTATAATAAACTAAACTAATTAAAATAACTAATCTAATCTAAATATAAATACGAAATACAATAGGCAAGTCCCTAACTCGAGTCGTTCTCAAGTCGCCTAAAACCGTGTCCCCGGCAACGGCGCCAAAAACTTGATGTGTGTCTAATGAATGATTTTTCTATGGAACTCACAACTAAGCTTTAAATTTAAAACGGATATTCTTAATAACCTCACACAGCCGACAAGTGTATCGGTCGAAAGTAGTATAGGCCTAAGAAGTCCGAGTATCAAACACAAGGACACGTGAGAACGCCTATGATTACTAAACCCTAGACAAGACCTTCTTAAGAATAATATTTTGATTAAATTTAATATTAAAACTAATTGACCTAATTTACTTTAAACTAACTTAATTAATTAAACTGGACTAACTGACAAAACTTACCACACTTAGAACACTTAACAACCCTTAACTGATACGATGGAGAAAACGTCTACCTAGGTAAGATTCATATTGAATGTCTAACAAGCTAATGGATTGAATGATATTACTACACGGGTATCTAAGGATGACACAACTGAGGTTCGCTCAAGAAAGCTAGATCACCTCTCGGTCTCACTAACAAACCCTAACTTACACTTAATTGATTTTAAGAACAAGCCGGGAAACGCATGCTAAGGTGTTCTAATGTCGACTCTCCTCTCGGACTCACCGACACACGACCCTAATGGAAACGAATACTACGCAACCAAGGATAGAGGAACAATTTGGTTTAACATAAACTAGATCAACTACTCGCTCACAAACCCAAACCTGACAAGAACCGACCCGCTCTCGCGCAATCCTAATCCTAACAAGTAAAAGCTATGAGACGAATTTACTTCCTATCACCTCTCGATCTCTAAGAAGGTGCTTAACCATCTGAATTCAATCAATTAACAACTTCAATAAAACCCTACGGTTGATCCTACCGCAATCAAACTTTAAATACAAAGTAAAGAATTGAACATACAACTATCAATCAAAACCAATTCAATTAATCGAAGTATGAGATTATGAGATAAAATCAATAAAATCAAATCCACTAAACACAACCTAATTCATCATTAAACCAAACTTTGAATAGCAATTCAAGTCATATTGATCAAACAATCCAATACAGTCATCAAAACCTAACAATAATCATCAACCCTAGGTAGAACAAAGAAGTTTAGCCAATCATAATCAATGAACAGTAGATAAAATAGATATAAATGATAAACATGTTGATATAAATCTGATTACAAAAGGTTTGAATGATTAAGAACCAAAAACGAGCTCACAAACGTTAAAATAGTCAAAACCGACAACCGAAGGATAAAAGATATAACCGTAAGCTTGTCCTCCTTGGTTTCTCCTCTAGAGCAAGTGTGGTGGCTGGAAAATATTATGTTAATTCGTTCATAGGGCATTATCCCTTTATATATATGTTTAAACACCTCCTTCCTAATATAAAATAGGTTAAAACAAGCCAGGCCACAAGGCCCACTAGAAGAGAAAATAGATGGGGTAGCTGATTCCTGAACATTATTGGAAGCCTTTGGGACATGTGGGACTTCGCATAGCACGGGCATGGATGCCTCACCTGGTCGCGTAGCGCGGCCAGGTCATGGGTACTCGTTTCTTCGTTTTCTAGACTCGTTTATCGTTAAACGCGTATACCGGCTTCATCCGAATCCCGTTTGAGCTGATTCTTTCTTCGTTAAACTCATTTTTTCGCTCTCTTCAATATGGGACCTATCATATACACAAACATTTAATTCATGCAAGAACACGTTATATTCGTTAACGGTTTACGCACAAAACAACATAAAAACGGGATAAAACGCTATGTGTTTTGCAATACATCAAAAGCCTAAATATAAGAAAGTCTTGAATTATAAAGGTTGTCTTGAAAGTCTTCAAACAAAATAACTGTTGAGAAAGGTAAACAATTAAAGTTCAAGGTTTAAAATGTAACTATTTAAGAAATTATAGTAATAGTCTTTTAAAAATATAAGTTTGCTCGAAACCGGGTTAAAATATCTAGCCTTAATATTTATTCAACCTATGTTAAGTAATAAGGTGGGTAAAAATGCAAGAATGCAAGTCCATTTATAATATAGATACTAAAAGTCAACTTTCCAATATAATGAATGTTATGAGATAACTCAATAAAACTTAATAAGACTTAACCAAGTATGTAGTTCTATTGTTATAGAACTAACCATGTCTGTTAAGCGAGTGTTCGGTTTGTCGGTCCAAACTTTGTTATAAGATCAAGTTGGATCAACATTCCAAGTACTTTAAGAAATTAATTAAAATCAGTTTGTAAAGTATTTTTAAAGAAATATACAAGTATTGATAGCTAAAAACACACTTGTGTGTCTTAAGCGAGTGAAATCGGTTTAGTTTGATTTGGTTCAGTTTCCATCTCACCATAAGTTCCTAGATGGTTGCCACATGCCCAAATATCAAAGAACTTGTATAATAATGTAAAAATGAGAATACATTAAGTTTTACATGTAAAAGTTAACAATAAAGTCTTTAAACGAAAGTTCAGTTTTCGGTTCGGATCTAGTTTCGGGTTAAGGCCGAGTTTATTCTACAAACTCGATAGAACTCATAAAAATGATTTTAGAAACTTAAATCTAACATGTTTAAACAATTATTTAACAAAACTAGTAAACAAGTTCGGTTTACGGTTTAAAGCTATTTACGGTTAAACCGAGCCTAGTCTCTTCAAACCCATAACCATAGAACTTCATAAATATGATGTACAAACTAAAATGAGCACAAGTTAAGCATGGTTAACATGTATTAACAAATTATATAACTATATATATATATATATATATATATATATATATATATTTATATATAATAAATGAAGATCTTTCGGCTGAGTTGTCAAATAGAGAAGATGTTTGCTTAGTTGTCAACCAGAGAGAGCTACCTTTTACAAAGCTTCAGGAGGAGAAGAATATTCTGAAAGTTTTATATCTATATCTATAATCCCTGTCTCAAAATTCAAAATTTTGAAACGCACTCTCTCTCTCACGACTTTGAAGCTTCAATCTTGAAGAAACACTAGATCTCACAGCCTCTCCGTCGCAAAACCCCAACATATGAAACATGGTTGCCTTATAATACTGATAGTGTTAAAGGGTTTAATTTCGATGTTATTCTGCTTCTCTGGCGTCAAAATCGGCAGGTAATCTTTAATTTGTTCATTTCTATTGGGATGTCGATTTCGAATTATTGCGTTTTATACTAATTGGTTGTTGCAGTTGATTGAGTTTCTCTAATTCCGTTTTTGCAGAATTGTAGCTTGATTTCACATACTGTAGGAACCAACAGTTAGACATAAACGAGAAGAAGAGTGTTGCTGATCGACTCGCTAATTTAGGTAATTTTATGACTAGGAAGATTCATTTATGTGTCACATTTACATTTTGTTTCATTTATTTTCCAACTTAATTAAGGTTAAGGTTGTTATTAGTTGAAGCAAAAGGGGTCATGTTCTTCATACTAATTAAATATATTGTGCAATTATAGCTAACAAACAAAGAAATATAATGTGTTTCAAATGAGGTTATTATTGTCTTAATTTGATAATAATCTTATATCTTTGTACGGAAGTCTGTTGAGTTTTACAAACCCTATATTGAGTCCAGCACTTTAACAATGTTACCAATCAAACACATTGAAATTCAATTTTATTGCGAATTTGTGATATTGTGATGTAAGTATAATAGTAGTCGGTTCAATTTGTTATCCATATTATGCATTTTCTTACTGTTATGTGTGATATTTGGGATAATAATTCAATTTTAACAAGGTTAAATGTACTTCTAGATATAATCATCATATTGCATCTATTTTGGTCATTTATTTGCTTTTTACTAAAAGCTTAGCTTGCCAATGTAAAATGTTAGATAGAGTTAGAGTCAAAGTTCAAGTTCAGGTTCAGTTTGGTTGTAGTTGTTTGTACCTCATTCGTCTACATCGTTTTATTAGACATGCTTATTATTTTGATTAAACTAATGTAACTTTTATATATTCAACCACACGAATAGTTTATTAAAAAAGGTCAAAAATTTTTGGGCACGAACGGGGATTGTCCGTTTATTTAACTTTAACCGAACACGAACACAATCACAAGCATAATCAAACGAACTATGGTGATTGATTGTGATGTTGAGTTTTCCTTTTCAATTTTCTTGCATCTGCTGTTGACAAGATGCTTTCCATGAGGTTAATTATTTTCACTTTGTTTTGTTTTGTTTTGTTTATTAGATAGACATTAAAAATAATCTAAAAGTATGTCTTCAACTCGGTTTTGCAGTGCAGCTATTTCAGACTATGGACAGCTTAAGCCTTTGACAGGTGCAGCAATGAAGCATTAATATCTTGCAATGTCTTCAAACTAGCTTGAAGGGTATTCGGATCAAATCATTTAGCGGTTAAAATTAAGCTTTTGATTTAAAATATAAATTGGTTAACAGGTCATTTATGTTTTCAGGTTACACCAAATTGTAGGTTAAAAGGATTTTTTTAGTAACAAGGGCATTTCTGGGATTTCATATTCGGTACATTTGCAAAATTGATTAAGATGCCAGATTTGTGCTCTTTGACTTCGTAAAGTCGAAATACTGGCTAAAGCACAAATTTCATCAAAGGGATGGAAAAGTCAAACGATCTACGACTTAGAATTTTGTCAAAATTCGAGTCATTAGAACGATTCAAATTTGTTTATGCTTATTCATTAAAGGCTTTTTATATTTTTATAATTTATATTTTTTAGTTTATTATTCAAACATTTTGTCAAGATTCGTGTTCGTTCCCATTTGTTTACCTGACTATATATGGCCCGTTTGAGGTCAAAGTCGACCTTTTTGGAAGTAAACGGGTCGAAATTGTTTTGACGTCTTCTTTATCTTTTTGTAGCAAATTAATCGAATGATTGCTTATGTGGACAAAGAAGTCAGTGGTGAAATTGGTTTTGATGAATTAATTTGTATATGATGACCGCCAAAATCGATGAATTGGACAACAAACAAGATCTTACAATAGTTTTCTTGATAATTAATAAAGATAAAGATGTAACTTTTTATGTTCAATGTTTTTTAAATTAGAAGATTGCACACTTATTAATAAGTTTGCATTGTTATGGAAGAAAAACATCCTTAATGGCCGAAAAGTTGTTTGCAGTCAAAGCATATTATGGAAAAAACACATCCTTAATGGATATCGTTCATGGTTACAATCCTAATAACAACACTTATGAGGCCATAGAAACTTGGCCTATTAATTGTATTGCATAAGCTTATGAACCTAATCAGGTCCTAAAATTGCCTCATTTATGTTATGATTATATCATAATCCAACTTTGATTCTATGATTCTATATGTAAATGTGTTGTTTTTAATATTTTTTCCCAGCCCGTGTAATACACGGGTCTTTAACCTAGTATGTATATATATATATATGTATGATTAGGTTCATGTGAGAAGTGTTTTTAGTGCGAGAAGTAATATCAACCAAATCTAAAAATTTCTTTTTAATTTTTCTTTAAAATATATAAAAGGGTATAGTAGTAACATCTACAAAATGTTTTATATGGTAACTAATAAATGTAAGAAGTTTCAAAACATCTTATATTTTTATTTGTTTATAATTCATTTAAAAAATACTTTTACATTATTAAAAATGGTTAATTCAATTCATACCAAAATCCTGATTATTTGAATTTTATTTGCACCTATTTGATTTAAAAAAATTTACAACGATAAACACATACATAACATATATTTATAAAATGGGAAAAAGAATTGTAAGTAACAATGATTAAACAATCGGTTAACAATCAACATCATAATTTATGGATATCAAACTAGTAAACTTGCTTCATTTAGTTCGGTTTGAACATTTTTTAACACGTTACAAGTCATTATTATTATTATTATTATTTGATCAACTTTATGTGTAGTCAATTATGAGTTATGTGTAAGTGAATATTTCTTACTTGTAGGAGAAAAATCATATTATCTAACAATACGTGTAGATTAATATGAGTTATGTGTAGGTGGATATTAGCTGCGTGTTGGTGAAAATAAAATGAACCAACACTCTGTGTAAGTAAAAATAAGCTATGTATTCGTGATCACGAGTTACGTGTAAATGAAAATAAAAATAACCAACAAGTTGTATAAGTTAATATGAGTTATGTGTAGATGAATATTACTTACCTGTATGAGAAAAATCATGTTATCTAACAATATGTGTAGCCCGCGTAGGTTAATATGAGTTATATGTGGGCAAATACGACTTATGTGTAGGTGAATATTACTTACGTGTATGAGAAAATCGTATTTTCTAACAATATGTGTGTAACACCCCGACCAAAGGCGGATTATACATCGGGGCGCCACATATTGTTTCATTACTCGTGACACTATTGGGTGTCAATATTTAATAAATACATTCATTCGCGCACGCGCAGGGTAAACATAAATCATCATAAATCAATATATCATAATATTCGAACAACAATAACTTGTCTTGATACATTTTAATCTAGGTCCAAAATAAAGAAAACTCCCTACGTGTCCTCGAACTCCAAAACAGCTACTGCAAACCTGAACATGTGTTAAAATAAACGTCAAACACTTGCGTGTTGGTGAGAAATCAAGTTTAATACAATACATAGATAACAATAAATCTGCGCGCAACATGTGTATGTCTGGTTTTCAACAAGGGTGTAATCTGATCGGGACCAACTCTAAGATTCATAAGACTGCCAGTGCTCACAATTGAGCTCACAAACAAGACAAACTGTGCATGTGTAAACAAAAGAGAAAATCATAAACGATAGTTCTCCCGTGTTCATCTAATGGTACCATGAGAACTGCGGAATAGACCGACAAGACGGTTAATGATCCACACATACAAATAAACAGCCAAGTCTACGTCCTCAACACATGGGATACTGCGCGACTAAAGTTCATAAACCAGTTTAAGACTCTAAGTTTGTATGAACACATGAACATCCCAAAACATTAAAAGCAAAAAGGGATTAGGTACGAGATTACTCACATGATAAACGATGCGGTGTAAGATAAAGCAAGAACCAACTTTAAACAAGCACAAGTTAACCTATAAATAAGATTATTGTTTTAATGAATTGATTTAAGTCTTGATTATAAGTTAGCATAATTAATAAATAAATTATTATATATAATATATATATATTACCGGAAAAGCAGGGCAGAACAGGGAGGAAGACGGAGGCAGAGAGGAAGACGGCAGAGAGAGCAAGGGGCAAGAGAACAGGAGAGATTAAGTGTTTTGTGTGTGTAGTGTTATGAAAATATTATTATTATTTATAGGAAAACCCTAGGAGACATAATCCCTAGAAAAGGGGAAAGGATCTTTAACAGGATCAAGCAAAAGATATCAAAAAGCATAAGAATCCAAAAGCAAAAGATATGGAAAGATATGGCAGCTGCAGAGGCAAGATAAAGCTGACAGGGAACAGTAAAAAGCATGGGCGGGTCAGATAAAGGTACTGGTCAAGCATGGAAAAAGCAGATCTCAAAAGATAATGTCAGTCACTTTTTCTGTCAACCAATGGGGTTGGTGCGCATGCTGCGCCAAAAGTGGCTTTTCAGACATAAAGCAGATTAGGTCAACAGCACAAAAGATAAGACAACACAAAAGCAAACGGCTAGATTAAACAGAAGGAAACTCAAAGGGTTTAGCGCGAGAAGGCTCGAGCGCGAAGGCAGACACAGAAGGTCAAGAGAGCGCGAGCGCGAAGGCAGACAGAACCAACTTTAACGCGTCGCGGAAAGAACTACATTTCTAAGCGCGCCGCGGGAAGAATCACATTTCTTAGCGCGCCGCGGGAGGAACTAAAATTCCTAGCGCGCCGCGGGAAGAACTATAATTCTTCGCGCGTCGAGGGATGAACTATGATTCTTAGCGCGCTGCGAGAAGAACTACAATCCTTAGCGCGTCGCGGGAAGAACTACCGTTCTTAGCGCGCTGCGAGAAGAATTACAATTCTTAGCGCGCTGCGAGAAGAGTTCGTCTCGCGTATCGCTGTAACAGGTGGTCTTCACGCAGGATTCCTTGAAAGGGGTCTGGCGCGTGGAGCTGCGCAGACAACCTTAGGCGGGAAGGAACAAAGGACAAGCAAAGAGTTAGAAGAAAAAGAGGGAAACAAGGCGTAAGGGCGGGACGGCGACAAGAGGGAAAAGAAGCCGGAAAGAGAGAAGGAGAGGGACGGGACGGCGGAAAGAAAGAGAGAGAAAGAGGCGGGAAGGAAAATATATATTATTATTAAAAGTAAAATATAAGTATAAATAAATATTAAATCATAAAAGAAAGAGATCGGGTCAGAGAAACGGGTACCTGGGTCGGGTCGGATCGGGGCAGATGTCACAGTCTCCCCTACTTTAAGAAATTTCGTCCCGAAATTTATCTCGAAGTAGGTTGCGCAGAGAACAGGTGCGGGTACTTGATCTTCATTTGATCTTCCCTTTCCCATGTAAACTCGGCTCCGCGCTTGGACTCCCAACGAACTTTCACGATAGGGATACGACTGCGCTTGGTTTGCTTAACCTCGCGATCCATAATCTCAACAGGCTTCTCAACGAAATGCATAGTTTCATCAACTTGAACTTCATCAAGCAGAATGTGAAGGTTCTCGTCAGCTAAACACTTCTTGAGATTGGATACATGGAACGTTGGATGCACATTACTGAGCGCGGGCGGCAGGTCAAGTCTGTAGGCAACTTTTCCCACTCGCGCGAGAATCTTGAATGGACCAACATAACGAGGAGCAAGCTTACCCTTCTTCCCAAAGCGGACAACACCTTTCCAAGGCGACACTTTGAGGAGAACAAGATCACCAACTTGAAATTCGAGAGGCTTTCGCCTGCGATCTGCGTAACTCTTCTGTCGGCTTCTGGCAGTCAGCAGATGATCACGGATCTTGGCGATTTTATCGGTTGTCTCTTGAACAAGTTCGGGTCCTGTGATTTGAGCTTCTCCCACTTCGCTCCAACAAATCGGGGAGCGGCACTTACGACCGTAAAGTGCTTCAAATGGGGCCATACCAATACTGGAATGATAGCTGTTATTATAAGAGAACTCGATCAAAGGCAGGTGCGAATCCCAATTACCTCCAAAATCAAGAACACAAGATCGGAGCATATCCTCAAGAGTTTGAATAGTTCGCTCAGACTGACCGTCAGTCTGGGGATGATATGCCGTACTCATGTCCAAGCGAGTTCCTAGCGCAGATTGGAGAGATTTCCAAAAGCAGGATATAAAACGGCCATCGCGATCGGATATGATGCTCAAAGGAGTACCATGGCGGCAGACAATTTCCTTGACATAAAGCTGCGCGAGTTGCTCAACACGGTAGTTTTCACGAATGGGCAGAAAGTGAGCAGACTTAGTCAAACGATCCACTATTACCCAAATGCTATCATGTTTGCTTGTTGTCAAAGGTAACTTGGTAATAAAGTCCATCGCTACACATTCCCATTTCCACGTAGGAATTTCTGGTTGTTCGAGCAAACCAGATGGGCGTTGATGTTCAGCTTTTACTTTAGAACAAGTCAGGCATCTAGCTACGAACACAGCAATATCCTTCTTCATACCGGGCCACCAATAAGTAATGCGCAAATCCTTGTACATCTTATCAGCGCCAGGATGAATAGAATACCGAGATTTGTGCGCTTCACTCAGGATATCAGCGCGAAGATTCTCATCACAGGGAATCCAGATGCGATTAAGATAGCAGAGAATTCCACTCAGATTAGGGACAAAGTGCGCTTCCGCGCCACACGCTAACTCGGCGCGAAGGTTACCGTTACTGATGGATGCGCGCTGCGCGTCACGAATGCGCGATTCAAGGTTGCTTTGGATCGGCGCGAAGTGAAGCTGCGTGCGCGGCAAGATACAGTTAAGTTGGCAGGGTTTTCGGCTGAGCGCATCGGCTACCACATTAGCCTTACCAGGATGATACCGGATCTCACAATCGTAATCGCTGATGAGTTCGTTCCATCGGCGTTGCCTCATGTTAAGTTCCTTCTGATCAAAGATATGCTGAAGGCTTTTATGGTCAGTGTAAAGGATACACTTAGTACCATAAAGGTAGTGTCTCCAGATCTTCAAGGCAAATACAACTGCACCAAGTTCGAGGTCGTGAGTCGTATAATTCTTTTCATGAACCTTGAGTTGCCTTGATGCGTAAGCGATAACCTTGCCTCGTTGCATAAGAACACAACCGAGACCTTGGTTGGAGGCATCGCAGTACACGACAAAATCATCATTACCCTCAGGTAGCGCAAGGACAGGAGCTTCACACAACAATCGCTTGAGCGATAGAAAGGCTTCTTCTTGCTTCGAGCCCCAAATATACGGTTTACCTTTGTGCGTTAGAGCTGTTAAAGGCAAAGCGATCTTCGAGAAGTTCGAAATGAAGCGCCGGTAATAACCAGCTAAGCCCAGAAAGGAACGGATCTCAGAAGGAGAGGATGGCGTAATCCAGTTTTTGATTGCTTCAATCTTGGATGGGTTGACATGAATACCCATCTTGTTTACAACATGACCAAGAAACTGTACTTCATCAGACCAGAATTCACACTTGGAAAGCTTAGCATAGAGTTGCTCAGCTCTAAGCTTTTGCAATACCAATCGGAGATGTTGCTCATGCTCGGCCTTGGTCTTAGAATACACCAGAACATCATCGATAAACACAATCACGAATTTATCCAAGAAAGGCCTACACACCCGGTTCATTAGATCCATGAAAACGGCGGGTGCGTTGGTTAAACCGAAGGACATGACCAAGAATTCAAAATGGCCATAACGAGTTCGAAAAGCAGTCTTCGGAACATCTTCATCGCGGATGCGCAACTGGTGATAGCCAGAGCGGAGATCAATCTTCGAGAAACAAGAGGCACCTTGGAGTTGATCAAAGAGGTCGTCAATACGTGGTAAGGGATACCGGTTCTTAATGGTGAGTTTGTTCAACTCGCGGTAATCTATACACATGCGAAACGATCCATCTTTCTTTTTAACGAACAACACCGGAGCACCCCAGGGCGAAGAGCTAGGGCAAATGAATCCTTTAGCAGTCAACTCTTGAAGTTGGCTTGCCAATTCTTGCATCTCAGCGGGCGCAAGACGGTAAGGAGATTTGGCTACGGGGGAAGCACCAGGGACAAGATCAATACGGAACTCGACTTCACGAGCGGGAGGGATACCAGGAAGATCATCAGGAAAAACTTCAGGGAAATCACGCACAACAGGGATATCGCGAAGCTTCTTTTCTTCAGCAGGTTTAACCACATGGGCTAGAAATGCAATACACTTCTTCCGCATGAGTCTTTGGGCTTCGGCGCAAGACATAAGCTTAAGACCGCAGGAGGGTTTCTCGCCGTAGATGTGAAGATCACCATTTTCTCGAGGAATGCGAATCATCTTCTTGGCGCAAATAACTTCGGCGCGATTATGCGTAAGCCAGTCCATACCAATAATATCATCAAAGCTTCCAAGAGGCATGGGGATGAGGTCGATCAGAAAATCGTTTTCGTTAAGATTAAGCGTGCAATCTTTAATCACAGAGTTAATTAAAACAGTTTCGCCATTAGCCAATTCAACTGAAAAATTTTCTTTTAAATCGTTGCGCGGTCGCGCAAGCTTCTGCTCAAACGCGCGAGAAATAAAACTTCGATCGGCGCCAGTATCAAAAAGTACAGAAGCATAAAATCCGTTAAGCAAAAATGTACCATTAACTACGTCATTATTCGCTTGCGCTTGGTGCGCGGTTATGTTAAAAGCTCGTCCGCGTGTCACTTGGTTCGAAATCTGGTTCACCGGATTCGCTTGTGTGATTTGCACTTGTAGTCTCGGGCACGCGTTCCGGAAATGACTGGGATCACCGCAGTTATAGCACGACCTGGGTCGTGGGTTTTGGTAGGTTGGTTGTGGGTTCTGCGGGTAGACTGGTGGTGTCGGCGCAATTGGGTTGGCGGGAGGGACTCTACAGTATTCGGCAGAGTGACCAACGCGGCCACATCGGTTACATTGTCGACACGGGGTTTGGGTTGGGTGGTGAAGTCTACAGGTTGGGCAAAAGGGTTGATTTCCTGTGTAAGGTTTCTTAAGTGGCGGGGCAGGGAGTGCGGGATTGGTTAAGGCATAGTTATGGACTACAGGAGGTGTTGGGTAGGCTGACAGAGGGTTAGGCGCGTAAACTGGAGGTTGGTAGATGGGTTGCTGGGCAATGGGCGGGTTGGTAAGCGCATAGGCCTTGCGCCTGCGCTTGAGGTTGTTACGGTTTGAGGGTTCTGGTTTGGTTTCTGTTGGTTCAGGAACAGTCTTGGTGAGTTTGGTCTTTTCTGTTCCCCGCAGGAACAGGGTTCCTGCTCTGACATGGTTGTCGCTGAGCACAGCGGCCAACTCGATGGCGTCAGAGAGGGTTACTGGGTTTCTGGCCCATACAGAATCTTGAATTTCCATGGGGAGACCCCCAAGGAATTTCTCTATGGCTCGGCGGGAAGGGGTAACAAGGTGAGGGACAAGCAAACTTAGTTCATGGAAGCGCGTCGCGTACTCGCGCGCTTCGCCACTGTATTGCTTAAGATTCCAAAATTCTTCCTCCAGGCGCTTAACTTCGTTGGGAGGGCAGAATTCTCGCGTCAGAATTTCCTTGAATTCCTCCCATGTCATGCTAGAAGCAGCTTCTGCGCCACGCGCATGAGCTACTCCATTCCACCATGTAAGCGCTCTAGATTCCAGGATACTGGAAGCATACAGGGTTCGTCTGTCTGAGGGGCATTGGGTGTGGAGGAAAGTGTTTTCTATTTTCTCAAGCCACTGGAGCATCACGGTGGCTCCTTCAAGACCTGTGAACTTTGGAGGGTTACCCGCGTTGAAGGATTTAATGTTATAACTGGAGGTATTATTTTGGCTCAAGGCTTGGGCTATCGCGGCGGCCATTTCCTGGGAACGTTGCTGTCTACGCATGCGCGAGGCTTCTCTTCTCTGAAATCGGCGAGATAGCGGAGGCATTCTATAAAAATTTTAATTTTAGTTAATATCTTGGTTTTAGCGCAAAGTATAACCTCGAAAAGCTTGGTTTCACGGAGTCAGTTACTGTCAAAAGTTAAAGTAAAATAAATGACCCTAAATGCAGACTTAATAAAGGTAACAAATTCGAATCAAGAATCGACAATTCATGTATCACCATGACTTTCCGAATTCCCAATTTAAAATATACGAGCAAACGAGTATTGGAGATTGACGATTCATGTATCACCATGACTTTTCAATCTTCAATATAAAATATACAAGAAAATGAGTATTGGAAGTTGACAATTCATGTATCACCATGACTTTTCAAGTCTCCAACCTCAGAACATAATCGTAAATGGAAATTGAAAATCAACTATTCATGTATCACCATGACTTTTCGGATTTTCAAATCCAACAAACGAATATGTAAGTAAAATCAATAAAAATCGAAATTCAACAAAAATCGAAATATCGCGAAATAAAACATAAAATCATATACTGCGCAAGCGCGAGCATATTCATAAATAACGAGTAATTAACAATAAGCGCGCGAACATGAGATTTCTCTCATGCGCGAGAAGGGACTCTTAGGTATTCTAGGCCGTTACGTCTAACCACCTATCCTAAAGTCAACGAGCTCTGATACCAATCTGTAACACCCCGACCAAAGGCGGATTATACATCGGGGCGCCACATATTGTTTCATTACTCGTGACACTATTGGGTGTCAATATTTAATAAATACATTCATTCGCGCACGCGCAGGGTAAACATAAATCATCATAAATCAATATATCATAATATTCGAACAACAATAACTTGTCTTGATACATTTTAATCTAGGTCCAAAATAAAGAAAACTCCCTACGTGTCCTCGAACTCCAAAACAGCTACTGCAAACCTGAACATGTGTTAAAATAAACGTCAAACACTTGCGTGTTGGTGAGAAATCAAGTTTAATACAATACATAGATAACAATAAATCTGCGCGCAACATGTGTATGTCTGGTTTTCAACAAGGGTGTAATCTGATCGGGACCAACTCTAAGATTCATAAGACTGCCAGTGCTCACAATTGAGCTCACAAACAAGACAAACTGTGCATGTGTAAACAAAAGAGAAAATCATAAACGATAGTTCTCCCGTGTTCATCTAATGGTACCATGAGAACTGCGGAATAGACCGACAAGACGGTTAATGATCCACACATACAAATAAACAGCCAAGTCTACGTCCTCAACACATGGGATACTGCGCGACTAAAGTTCATAAACCAGTTTAAGACTCTAAGTTTGTATGAACACATGAACATCCCAAAACATTAAAAGCAAAAAGGGATTAGGTACGAGATTACTCACATGATAAACGATGTGGTGTAAGATAAAGCAAGAACCAACTTTAAACAAGCACAAGTTAACCTATAAATAAGATTATTGTTTTAATGAATTGATTTAAGTCTTGATTATAAGTTAGCATAATTAATAAATAAATTATTATATATAATATATATATATTACCGGAAAAGCAGGGCAGAACAGGGAGGAAGACGGAGGCAGAGAGGAAGACGGCAGAGAGAGCAAGGGGCAAGAGAACAGGAGAGATTAAGTGTTTTGTGTGTGTAGTGTTATGAAAATATTATTATTATTTATAGGAAAACCCTAGGAGACATAATCCCTAGAAAAGGGGAAAGGATCTTTAACATGATCAAGCAAAAGATATCAAAAAGCATAAGAATCCAAAAGCAAAAGATATGGAAAGATATGGCAGCTGCAGAGGCAAGATAAAGCTGACAGGGAACAGTAAAAAGCATGGGCGGGTCAGATAAAGGTACTGGTCAAGCATGGAAAAAGCAGATCTCAAAAGATAATGTCAGTCACTTTTTCTGTCAACCAATGGGGTTGGTGCGCATGCTGCGCCAAAAGTGGCTTTTCAGACATAAAGCAGATTAGGTCAACAGCACAAAAGATAAGACAACACAAAAGCAAACGGCTAGATTAAACAGAAGGAAACTCAAAGGGTTTAGCGCGAGAAGGCTCGAGCGCGAAGGCAGACACAGAAGGTCAAGAGAGCGCGAGCGCGAAGGCAGACAGAACCAACCTTAACGCGTCGCGGAAAGAACTACATTTCTAAGCGCGCCGCGGGAAGAATCACATTTCTTAGCGCGCCGCGGGAGGAACTAAAATTCCTAGCGCGCCGCGGGAAGAACTATAATTCTTCGCGCGTCGAGGGATGAACTATGATTCTTAGCGCGCTGCGAGAAGAACTACAATCCTTAGCGCGTCGCGGGAAGAACTACCGTTCTTAGCGCGCTGCGAGAAGAATTACAATTCTTAGCGCGCTGCGAGAAGAGTTCGTCTCGCGTATCGCTGTAACAGGTGGTCTTCACGCAGGATTCCTTGAAAGGGGTCTGGCGCGTGGAGCTGCGCAGACAACCTTAGGCGGGAAGGAACAAAGGACAAGCAAAGAGTTAGAAGAAAAAGAGGGAAACAAGGCGTAAGGGCGGGACGGCGACAAGAGGGAAAAGAAGGCGGAAAGAGAGAAGGAGAGGGACGGGACGGCGGAAAGAAAGAGAGAGAAAGAGGCGGGAAGGAAAATATATATTATTATTAAAAGTAAAATATAAGTATAAATAAATATTAAATCATAAAAGAAAGAGATCGGGTCAGAGAAACGGGTACCTGGGTCGGGTCGGATCGGGGCAGATGTCACAATGTGTAGGTTAATATGAGTTATGTGTAGGTGGATATTAGCTATGTGTTGGTGAAAATAAAAGGAACCAACAGTCTATGTAGGTAAAAATAAGTTATGTATTGGTGATCACGAGTTACGTGTAAATGAAAATAAAAATAACCAACAAGTTGTATAAGTTAATATGAGTTATGTGTAGATGACTATGTTTCTTGTGTAGCTGAATTTATTATCATTCACCTTTTCATATGTAAGGTTAAAAATATCTCAAAAAATTCTTTTGAAATCATCAACGTAAAATTTTTTATCATGAATATATTTTATTTAAGTTATCCTTAGAATATGTTTGATGTAAAAGTCAATTTCTTATTTCTAGTAATTTGTAACTTTGTACTGGAATTAATGTGGAGAGTAATGTAGGATTAATTAGTGTAATTAATGGTTTCAAACAATTAAACATACAAGACATAATTACCCTTTTGTCATAAAAGTCTTATAAATTATTTTTCTTTTTATTACAATTTTGCCATAATCGTTACTTACCATTGATTACCATTTATTAGGCATAATCAATGGTTGAGATCGACTTCTCGCACTTCTCGCTATAAAATCACTTCTCGCGTGATCCATCCCTATATATATATATATATATATATATATATATATATATATCAAGGACCACGAAAGTCCTTCATGAAGTCTTGCCTTACGAGGCCCGACACTCCACCGACCAAGACCGGAGAAGTAACCACCAAAGGTAAAAATGGGTGTATATTATATATATGTTGTATAATCATATTCAAGTATTAATAAGACTAAACAAACTAATTAAAATGAAAGACTTTACTCAGTTTGACTTTTGAAAGTCAAACCTTCAATAACAAAGAAAAACAACCTTAAGATCTTTGAATTTGAGAGATAATTTGAAGTATGAGCAGGTGTAAAATGAAGGAGATGGTCATGTATATATATGGTAAGTTGAAATGGACAAGCATAAAAAGTGTTGCATGAAAATGGAATGGTTTAAGTCACATGTTTGCATAAAAATAACAAAACACAAGCTACTGACTTGATACAGATCGCGATACGCGACGAAGATGGCCATCACCCATCGCGTATCGCGATGGGTTGGGCGGCTAATATTTTTAAACTTTGATAAATGGCAGAAATGGTCCCTAAAGTTCGTTTTAAGCGTTTTTAAGGCGTTTTAAGGACTAAAAACGATGTTTTCGAGACCCAACAAGTGTAAAACAATATTGTAACATAAAATCCATATTTTCGATTATATCATAAGTTTCGGTTTACCAATCGGGTTGGTTTACATAATAAACGATTACAAAACGAATACAAATCGGACCTGAAATTGACGAATGTCACACCGAATTACTTCGGTTCAGGTTCGGGTTAGTATTTTCTTGGATTTCATTTTCTTGGGTCAGGTTAGTTTGGGTTTAGGTACGGATTTTTTTGGGTTGAGTTTCAGGTTGCGGGTAAAAGTGGCAGCCCTACTTTCAACTATTATAAATAAGAATCACTACCTTCACTTTATGCAACTTTAAATTTTCTAATATTCTTCTAACTCAAAATAATCACTATTATTTGAACATGGTTTTAAGGTTAGTATGCATTTGTAATTTTCCTGGCAATTACACACATGAAATGAAACATATCATTTTGTTATATTTTAATTTTCGATTTATGTTGCTTGATTATACACATTTTAATTGTAAAATATAATGTCAACTAAAAATTTGTCATACAAAAATATTAATGACAACAAATTTATCATGATCAATCAATTTTCTAAATATTCTAAGGATGATTATATCATCAAAGTTCAAATAATATGGTTTTTGAGATAATCATGTTTTTTTAACAAACATGAGCAGATTTCTCAAATGACATCATATTAATGATTAAAATCTATGATATTTTATGTGTATGAATATTTTTTTATTAGTTTCATGGATATATTATCATTTATCTAAAGTTGGTATGTACTTAGAGAATCTTTTTTTGTCACACGAACAACCATACGTGACTATATCAAGAGTTATAAGCATACCTGTATGTTACCTTATTAAAAGTTACAAGCAGACATGGACTATAAATTTTGATTTTGGATTAAGAATGTATACATAATAATACAATCACAAACGTAGTATAAAAGGTAGTTTTGACTTATTTATAACATATTTGTGTAATCTTAGTTATATATTTTTTGTAATTTTAATTGTATTAACAATATATGATCAATTTGTTGACTGTATTTCACTTAATGGTTAAAATTTAAATTTTTCATCAATTACCCGTGTAATACATGGATCTCAAACTAATAAACCATATAAACACACAACGTATCTCTTACGTGTACGCGTTGTCCCCTCTTACCATACAATCATAGACATAAATATCATAACTTTAAAAAAATCAGAAAACGTAATTTCCTAATAATTACAAAATAGAAATCATCCAAAAGAAACTTAAGCTAGAAGATATTAGAGTATTCCCCAAGAAACCATACACTACCATTCTAGAATAATCCGACCCAATACTAGTGTTATTCACTTTTACACGTGTAAGGCCAGAAATCCTCCATGTCATTTCACCTTCACTTATATAATAACCCCTAGCTTTACTCATTATCCATGGCGAAGGATGTCGTGAAGGGCCTGGATCTACAAAGATACATGGGCCGTTGGTACAGCCCAAAAACGGGACCAACACTAGGGCTACCTACACCTTGAAAGATGATGGCACTGTCAATGTGCTGAACGAGACTTGGAGTGATGGTAAGCGTGGGTTCATTGAAGGGACTGCTTATAAAGCTGACCCTAACAGTGACTGGAGATTACTAGGTGCTGTATCTTGATGATGAGTATCAGTATGCTTTGATTGGTCAGCCTTCACGGAGTTATCTATGGGTATCATTCTCTTCTGTTTGCTTAATTTGTGTTTTTTCTAGTTTGGTTGAGTTGGTTAGTTTGTTAATTAATAATAGGTCATTTGGTCATTTTCTGACTTTGTGCGGTTGG
Organism: Bidens hawaiensis; assembly: GCF_021521415.1. NCBI lineage: Eukaryota > Viridiplantae > Streptophyta > Magnoliopsida > Asterales > Asteraceae > Bidens > Bidens hawaiensis. Next base: position 47,628 of record NW_027500610.1, read on the forward strand.
TTAATTTGTTATAAATCGGTTATTTGGTTACTGACTTCGGTTGATTTGTAAATATTCAGTTAACTTGGTTATTTACTTCTACTTAGTGCCTACCATTGGTTAAGTTGATTTGTTATGTTTCAGTTAGTTAATTTGATTATTTGTGCCCTCCTAGTATGTGGTTAATTATTCATTCGATTTGATTTGAGTCGGTTAATTTTTATACCCCTAGTTTGTGGGATTGGTTGATTATTATGTTCGATTGAGTCGGTTAATTTGTTAAGAATTGGTTAATTTGGATGTTTTCTTGCTCCTAGTTTGTGCGATTGGTTAACTATTTGGTTTGGTTAATTTGGCTGTTTTCTTGCTCCTGGTTTGTGCAATTGGTTTATTATTTGGTTCGGTTAATTTGTTTGTTTACTTACTCTTCGTGCCGCTGGTTGATTTGATTTGGTTATTTGCTTATGCATAGTTTGTTGTGTAGATTTTGTGCAGGCAGAATCATATGGATGATGAGATATACAATAAGTTGGTTGAGAAGGCGAAGGAAGAAGGGTATGATGTGAGCAAACTGAAGAGGACGACACATACAGACCCGCCTCCAGAGGGTGAAGATGCACCAGCGGACACGAAAGGGATTTGGTGGTTGAAGTCGATTTTTGGCAAATAGACCGTCGGAACTGGAGAGCTATAGAAGAAAGTGTGTTTGGGGTAAGGGTTGTTGATATAGTTGGTTTCATGAACTAGTGTTTATTTCTCTATGTTTTGTAATGAAATGAGTATGGTCTTAAAACGTTTAATATATGAAAGTTATAATTTGGTTATTATTTTATTCTACAAGAGGACATGTGCTTGTAGAGAAGGGTACTAATTTTGTGATTAACTTGTAAAATAGTAAGTCCTTTATTGGTGATTCATAATGATACATTGATACTCCTGTTGACCTTTTCTGATATATTTTTATTTTTATTTAGTATCTGGTGAATGAACCAGTGTGTTCTGCAAATGCCGGTTTGAACCAAAATTTGGTTTACTTCGCGGTTTCTGGTTTAGTCTATTTGCAGTTTTTGGTTCAATGTTTTTGATAGTCTGCGGCCCTGCAGTTGACACGCTAACGAATATGCTCCGCGAAAACCAAAACGCCATCTTCATCCTTGGGCGTTAGCCTCTTATAAGTCCTTAACGTAAAAGTTAAAGCCACAATCCACTATGTCTCTTATCACTCACAAGGGTAAAGTTAAAATACAAAGAGAGAGAAAAATGAAAAGTGTGAGAAAAATTTGTGACCATATAAAAAATCACTTAAAAACAAATTCAAAAAAATAATAAAAAAATCATAATTCAAAATATAGATATTGAAAAACAAAAAAATATTAAGAAACTAAAATATTTTCGCCATCTTAGAAAGAATTACAAAAAAATACAAAAAACAATACCAAGATCAAAGACACAATAACGAAAATGACCTAAAGAACAATGCCGAACAAAATATATCATAATACAATATAAAGAAAAAAAATACAATATGAAGAAAAAAAGACATAATAAATGACGAAAATAAACACAAAACACAATGATAAACAAGAACATCCAGCGACTTTTTTCACTTACCATTGTGTTGTATTCTATGAGAATGAGAAAGATGGTGGAAACATTTTAGTGTTTTTACTTTTTTTTTTATTTTTTTATTAAATTTTGAGTTATGGTTTTTTTATTTATTTTTTTAAGGGTTTTTTAGTGTGATTACAAATCATTCTTATCTTTCTCATTTTCGTTTCCATTTATAGAATAAGAGTGTTCCCATTCTATCCCCTATCCCAATTTCTATAATTTAACTAAAACTCATATCCTCTAAATTTATTTCTCACTTTTAAAAAACCTTTCACATCCAATCCCCCATTTCTTCTCTATATTCATTTTTATTATTTTTTTATTTACAACCTTAACCACTATCTATTTTGTCTTATTGTCTATTTTGTCAAACCATCAAACTCATGAAACCGAGCTGCGATACTCATAAAAAAATATATTATACTTGCTATTATAGGAAAAAGGATCATTGAAAGACAAATTATTCAAAACCATACAATCGAGATAAAATTATATCATATAAAACCAACAATTAGATCATAACAAGCATTAATACTCAAAAACTTAATTTGAAAACAAAACACACATATTATAACTTCAAAAAAAAAGACTGCCTTTTTAACTTACGGTTATCTAAATTCGTCAACATCGATTAACGATTAACTTGATGACACTTAAAACAAAACACCAAAAAATAGTTAGAATCAAGAAATAACTAAACATTCAAAAATCATATGTAATAGTCACTAGTCTTCAAAGTTGTTTATCTAAATATGGTCATATCTCATCATGATTTCCCTTTGAAATACCTCAAAATATAGTCGTTGAATTTTTGGCATGACACTCACATTCATCATCATAATTATTTGATCTGAATCCTTCTTTGCAAGCCCCGCTTTCTCAGCTTCAATCCTCAACTTTTCTTTCTCAAACTTCAAACTTTCATCTTCAAGATGTAACTTTTTTCGCTCGTTTGTCTTGCCATGCTACATCTTTTCAGCTTTAAGACGATAATACTCTTTCTCTTGAGCACTCGACTCCTCTAGCAGGGTATACTTCATCTTTCTGAGTTGGATAATTTCCTCCGATTGAATGCCTTGGGCCTTTCGTTTTGCTTTTTCAGCTTTCCTACCCATTGGTCGGTCCAACTCGATAACATTCTCTGTTGGGGATGACGTTGTGGTCGGGATCGGGGATTGTACCATCGTTTTCTTTTGATTTGTGATATCTTTTGTGGGGCGTGACATCAACTTAGGTTGGTTCTTTAATAGGTGCCAACAATGCTCGAACTAAAAGTTTGCATTTTCGTATTGATTGGTACATAATCTTCGCCTTGTCAAACTTTCATTTAAACCAATAAAATTCATTGTAGAAAAAACAAAATATAAATTAAAATACTCTCAACGCAAATAAGAGTGGAATTTCTATCTTATCGTGGTCGGTCAAGCCACTTTGATGTACCCTTTCAACTTGACCTAGGTACGAATAAAAGTAATTTGTTGCTTTTTGAATACATGACCATCGATGTGTTGAAGACTTCAATGACCGATCGGTTGTGGTCTTTTAATATTGGTCTGAAGAAACACTAAGTGACCCGGTACAGATTATAGATAATCTGGGGGTTAAGTAATGTTTCCCACGGATGAGATCTAGCTGAGAAGGCTGTTCTTCAGGAGACCTGCAAAACAAACACCGTAAGCTCGTCACTGAGAAGGGGGGGGGGGGTTCCTCCTTGTGACCACCCTCCGGCGTGAGAATCAGACTAGGTTGCTCTGAATATAAGTGTATATTAAGAGATTGCTAGATAACTGGATAGCAGATGATCTTACCATTCCAAGATGTTGGAGTATTTATAGCCGAAGGTAGGTTTCCTAGAAGGTACAGCCGGCTGAATAGTATTCCTGTTCTACCAACAGTGGACTATGCACAGGCCATACTGGTTGGTGGGTAGGTTACGGCCAACAGTAACAAAGTTGGCTGCACTATTCCACCAACTGTTGACTATGCACGTCCCACCTACTGTGGATTGTACGCAGGCCATGCTGGTTGGTGGATAGGTTACGGCCAACAGTAACACTATTCCACCAACTGTAGGCTGCGCATGCCCCACAGTAAGGGTTGGTGAGTAGGCAGCGGCTAATAGTGACAAACAGTACTAGAGGGTGCTCCTCCTCGCACTGTTGTCGGTGAGCTGTCACCCTGTGATTGGCTCATGGGCTGTTCTGGTCAAATCGTCTGTCCTATCCATACCTTGGTAGGTATAGTACAAAAGATCTTTCAGAATCATACAGACTGGCTCATTTAGGCGGGATTGTTCCCGCCTTGCTCATTCCTTCATGTGACTACTGAAGTATCTAGTGTCTTGTGCGTGTAGCCCTGCTGTCTGCGGGTAGCCTTCCCTGATGGCTTGTATCCGCAACTGCGGGAACAGGCGGGGTACTTTACCATTGGGAGGCTTTCCCTGCGTGTACAGCTTGCGTACTGCGCGTAAGGTTCTCTGAGCATGGTGGGTCCTGCGGGAGCAGATGGTCTTTGCGCAGACGTCCCTGTTCAAGGTGAGTCTTGCGGGACCAACTGGGCTCTGCTGGGACCTACCTCTTCAAGTCCCCCCAGTCCAATGTTCTTCTCATGAATGTTCAATAAAGTGAGGTGAACTTTTGGACTTTAAGCAAGGGGTTTTGAAAAGGTTTTTAGTTTTAAGGTTCTCCGTGGGGATTCTTCCCGCGGATTTCCTAATGTCACTTGCAAAAATTCCCGATTTTTTTGCTTGATCTTTGGGTATGATGCGGGTAGGTATGTAACCTTCTCGCAAGTCAGGAGCGTTGAGTCTCACTTGTGTGGATTCTCCTTGAGGTTTTAGTGGTTTTGAACATAGTGATCAATTATGTTTAAACCACCAATTCCATCCTGGAGCCTCAAACAATGTAGTTCTCGACGTTCCCGCTATGCGGGGATGTTATTTCCGTTTCCACAAGCATTGCCCAAAAGATCCTTCTTGGTTTCAATTCCCTGCGGAGCGCTAGGTATGTGAAGGGTTTTGCCTTAACACTGTACCCGCACTCGTCTTACAGTTACTTTACTTTCAAGGTACCCCTGGCGTCAATTCCCTGCGGGTGCTAGGTATGTGAAGGGTTTTGCCTTAACACTGTACCCGCACCCGCCTTATAGTTACTTTGTTGCTGGGGTTTTCTTGGCTTCAATTCCCTGCGGGTGCTAGGTATGTGAAGGGTTTTGCCTTAACACTGTACCCGCATCCGTCTTATGGTTACTTGGTTGCCAAGGTAAGGGGTATTTTCCCGCTTACTTTTGAATCTTTTTGAATTTTGAATTTTGAAATTCGAAAGGTTGGTAAGGATAAGAACAGTCCAAACATCTGAAACGTCGTGCGACGGTTTCTTCTGACTGTGTCAGGACGTGCAGGAAGTTATGGTGACGTGACAGTACATGGTCATTCCAGTCGCTTTTTTCAGGCGCGTGGGCGCGATTTTTCGGGCGCGTGGCCGCGAAATTACTGGCACGCGTCCTTTTGACAGCTGTTGCCAGGTTGCTTTTTGCCACGCGTCATAGTTTCATTGCATCTTCAATTTCTCTCTCCTCCGCATTAAATTCACCGCATTAATTGCGATTAGTATATAAAGGGGGTGGAGGATCCTTTCCAATTCATACTTTCACATTTTCTCTTCATCTTTACAGCGATTTCCGGTGAATACTCTAATTAGTCGAGCATTCCCCTGAAATCGTTTTCTTCTTCCTTTTGCAAGATGTCTTCACATGATTTCGAGCCTACGACTGATGATAGGAGTACTGCTGGCGAGTGCCAGTGTGCTCTGCCCGGCGATCAGTACCGGTATGTTGTTAGGAAGTTCATGCTCGATCCTCTCGAGCCTGAGTTTCCTGAATCCCACCAGACCGTGTACGATGCCCCCAGAGGCAAGATCGGGGTTTATGCAGCATTCTTTGTCTATGGGAATCTTAGGTTCCCATTGACAAAGTTTGTTTACCGTGTCCTTGAGAGGCACGGTGTTCATTTGACCGAGCTGCACCCTATGGCGGTCGCCAAGATTCGCCACTTCGAGTGGGTGTGCCGGATTCTGGGCATCGAGCCCCATGTGGACCGCCTGATGACCTTCTATACCTGGAGGTGCATCCAGGGGTGGTACACCCTGACAACCCGTATCAAGGGTTTAAAGATTTGTGCGACCGAGCGCAGTCTCCGATCGTGGAAGCGGGAGTTCTTCTATATATCCGCCCGCGCCGTCCCCCTTGCCATGAAGTTTAAAAATGGCCAAGCAATTCCGAGCCTTCACGCCCCCAACTACCAGGAGGCGGAATGGTTCTCGAAGATATCCCTGGTCCAATCTCCGGTTTACCGGTTTGCGGAGTCCGGGATGGTGATGCTGGGGATGAGCCGGGTGTGGAAGGAGGCGTCTCAGGTTCCCATCCTTCTCGAATACGGTTTGAACTCTACTCCTTATGGTATGTCTTGTCTTTCTTGCTGATATGAGTTTGTCTTCTAACTGTTTCTTTTCTTTTAGAGGGGAACAATTTGGAGTCGCTCCTGTACCCGCGGGAAGCTGACGATCCTGTGCGGATGGGTACTCGTGCTCTTGATGAGAACGAGTTGCCCATCCTGGAGCAAACAGCGGATCGGTTTGTGGAGGTTTATCCGCTGGGCCACGAGATCCTAAGCCACCGGCGGCCAGGTAAGGCGTTATTCTCCCCTCCACCCCTCAGTGCTGTACCCGCTGCTGGAATTCCTTACACCCTGTCTTCTTCTGAGGAATCCGCAGATGGTCCTTCGTTAGTGCGGAAGAAGCGGGCTGCCGGCGGGAAAGGGAAGGAGAAGGCGGCCTCCACAGCCGATCCAGTGCTCCTATCTGACACTGAGTCAGATAGTGAAGAGGCGGGGGGGAAGCCCGGTGGTGAGAAGGCCACTGTTCCGGAGGCTACGACTGTTACCTCTGGAGAACCAATGACAACGACGGTGACCGGCATCAAGAGACCGGCTCCATCGGGTTCGTCCCCGCCCGTCCGTACGTTCAAGCGGAAGAAACCCTGTAAGTACAACTCTTAGCTTTTATCTTCGTAGTTTAATCTTCAAGCCTTTTTAACACTTTTCTTCTTTACGCAGGTGTGGATGTTGGCGCATTCCAGGGTGAGGGGCCGAGTACAACCTCTCCGCCAATGACGGTAGGCTTGGGCAGCCTACCTGAGGCGTCGACCCAGGCGCCTGCGCCTGCTTCCGCTGGTTCAGTTGCTCATTCTGAGCCGACTGTTCCAGCCGAGATGACGTCACCGCCGGCTGTGAGTGCAATTTTTACAGCATCCTTCACAGAACCGGCGGTTACTTTTGCCGCGGATTCTGCGGCAGCGACCGCGGCGGCGACTACGGCGGCTGCTACCATGCCCCCGTCATCGGCAACGACGGCCGGTCCTTCAGGTACGCGTGGGGCTTCTCGCATCTTTCCGCCACCTTCCCATCTGCCTGACCTCTTGGATGGATTTCCATTGGGTTCAGGTGATGGGTTCGGCGGCTATCGGCCTGTAATTGACCCTACAGGTGCGTAGGGTTCCTTTGGCCCTTTTTTACTTATATATTTTATCATCTTTTCCTAACTGCTTTTTGTTTTCTGCAGTTTCGGATTCCAATGAAGTGTATGTTCCTCGATGGAACATACGCCGAGGAACAACCCTTCGTACCCCTGTGGAGTGCGTGGAATGGGCTCGCCACGCTGCTCCCCATGGTGCGTTGGGGGAAGCCATGGCTAGCTACCAGGAGGGTAGGCTAACCAACGAGCTTCGAGTTCTCCAAGCCCGGATGCAGCCGCGCGTCGAGCTGCTTTGTCGTGAAAATGACAAGTTGAAAGCAGCTCGCGCCAAGGAAGTATCCCAAGCGCGGGCTCTTCGGGAGGAGAACCAAAAGCTGTCCGCAGCTGCTGCGGAGAAGGAGAAGGCCTTCAAGGCCCTCGAGGTTGAGGTTCAAGCGCGACTCGAGGCCTGCTCCAAGGCTGCCCAAGCTGTTAACGAACAGCTTCGGCTAGCTAAGGAGACTGCGAGGAACGCGACCGAGAGGGCCACCAAGGCTGAAGCCGTTGCTGAGCCTTTACGCGTGGAGAACGAGGAGCTCAAGGCCAAATTAGAGGCTCTCCAACGCGCTCATGATGCCTTGGCGATGGAAAATGCCAAGAAGCTCCAAGAGATCTTGGACCAGAGGGGCGTGCTTGACCATACAGAGCGGAAGCTTAAGGGCGTCGAAGAGGCTGCCGCAAAGGAAGTGCTACTTGCCAACCTTAACAAAAGCGAAGCCGAACGCGCCTGCACCCAAGCTCAAGCCGCCCTTAAAGAAGCTCTGGTTGCCAAGGAATGGCTTCTTCGAGAAGCGTTGTCTCAGGTAAGTCTATCTTCATGTCTTCACGCTTTTCTTTGTAGATAGCGTGTTGACACTTGTATATTTTCTTATGCAGGTTGTGCATCGGGTCTTTTCAGAGACATCTTACGACGATGCAATGAGCGCAGCCCTCAACGCTTCTCACGAGGATGGGGAACGGGTCGGCTTCCTGCTTGGTCTAGGGTTTGTTGAGAAAGGCGTCCCGCCATCCAACTTCCCTTTGTACAATGTAGATACTGAAGCCATATATGACCAAGCAGTAAATCAATACGCCGCCTTCCCGCATCCGGTGGTGGAGAAGGTGAATGAAATTGCTGCTGCTGATGACGGGCTACCTATCCTTAAGGCTTATCTTGAACAGCCACGCTCTACTGACGGCGCTGGTCCAAGTGGAAGTGGCCCTGAAGCCTGATCCTGAAGATCCCTTCCCGCTACTAGGATAGATTTAGTTTGTATAGATTTACTTTCTTGTAGGCGGGTAGTTACCCGGCCATTCTTGTAACGAATATTTATGAAATGTAAATCTTTGCGCGGCTAAGACCGCTTGACTCATTGGATTCCTTGCTTTATAAACGTTATATGACTTACATACTTAAGTTTAAATTAGCAATTTTCCAAGTGTTTAGAATAAGTTAACCTTCGAACGTGGTAGATAGGTGTGAAGTTTTGCTTCCTCTTTCGTGATTGTGCGGGTATGACCGTCACTTGCACGTAGTAGGATGGCTAAACTTTACCATCTGACCTGCGTGTAGGTTTACCTTATTTGAGGATAAGTTAACCTTTGAACGTGGTAGATAATAGGTGTGAAGTTTTGCTTCCTCTTTCGTGATTGTGCGGGTATGACCGTCACTTGCACTTAGTAGGATGGCTAAACTTTACCCATATCCGACCTGCGTGTAGGTTTTCCTCATTTTTTTTTTTTTTTTTTTTTAGGATAACCTTTGAACGTGGTAGATGATAGGTTGAAGTTTTGCTTCTTTGTTCGTGATTGTGCGGGTAGGACCGTCACTTGCACTTACAAGGATGGCTAAACTTTACTTACATCATACCTGCGTGTAGGTTTCCCTTAACGTTGTGTTTATGCGGGTTTTGCCGCCTTACACACGTAACGACTTACTTCTCCCCGTTTATGCGGTAAATACCGGCACTAGTGGGAAGTTCATAAGGATAAAGGTAAACACATTATGAAAGGAGAATCATTTCCATTAGAAGTGGCTCTAGGCCTTTTCTTTACAAGTTTTGGAATTGATCTACATATAACATTTGCGTAATTGAGCTCCATTCCATGTTCTTGGGATGGGAGTGCCATCGAGCCTTTCGAGCCGGTATGCGCCCTTTCCCAGGACTTCTTTGATAATGTATGGCCCTTCCCAAACCGGGGCCAGCTTTCCCGGGCGCTCTTGGTTTGACGCCTCGTTGTTACGCAGTATGTAGTCTCCTATCTTGAAGTTGCAGAGTTTTACCCGCGTGTTGTAGTACTTTTGCATTTGTCGTTTATAGTTCTCTTCACGCACTGCGGCTAAGTCTCTGCGTTCCTCGGCTAGCATAAGGTCTAACCGTCTTTCCGCATCATTGTCTTCTGGCTGGATCAAGACCCTTGGTGAGGGTAAACCAATTTCGACTGGGACCATGGCTTCAGTGCCATAAGTGAGACTGAACGGGGTTTCTCCCGTACTGGCCTTCTTCAGCGTTCTGTTTGCCCAAAGGACGTGCGGAAGCTCGTCCACCCAGCCGGATCTGTGTTTCAAGAGTCTTTTCTTTATGCCATCGACGATGCTCTTGTTTGCTCTTTCCACCTCACCATTACCTTGCGGGTGTGCCACTGAGGTAAAGGTGTGGGTGATTTGAAGTTCTTTTAGCCACTGTTGTAGCTTCTTGTCAGCAAAGTTGGTGCCGTTATCGCTCACCAAATTCTGTGGAAGTCCAAAACGACAAATAATAAATTCCCAAATAAATTTTTTGATATGTTTTGCGGTTGTTTGGGCTAAAGGTTTTGCTTCTATCCACTTGGTGAAGTAGTCGATGGCTACCACTAGGAACTGAACATTTCCTGCTGCCGTGGGAAATGGGCCTGTCACATCGATGGCCCATTTCTGAAATGGCCATGAAGAAGTGACTGGAACAAGTTCATTCTTCGGGCGGTGCGTGTTGGGTGCGTAAAGTTGGCAAGACCTGCATTTTCTGCTGTATGCCAGTGCATCCGTATGCATCCCCGGCCAAAAGTATCCCGCGTTGTTTAGCTTGGCTACAACAGCGCGGGGACCTGCGTGTACCCCACAGATGCCTTCGTGTACTTCCCTTAGGAGGTAATCAGCATCTTGGTTGTCCACGCATCTTAAGAGTGGGCCAAGAAAGTTACGTCTGTAAAGGATGTCATTGACAAGTTGATAATTTAGTGCTTTACAGCGTAGTTTTCTTGCCTGTGTTTTTGACTCTGGTAGTGTTCCTGCTGCAAGGTAATTTATTATCGGTGTCATCCACGTTTCTGTACCGGTTTGGATGACACAAATTTCCTTGTGCGGGACTGATGGTGCTTCGAGGAGTTCAATGCGGATGTCCTTTCCCAAATGGGTGAAGGCTAGTGACGCAAGCTTGCTTAACGCATCCGCAGATTTGTTTTCGCTGCGCTTGACGTGTATGACTTTACAATCATTAAAATCACGCATGAGGGTTTTTGCCTGGGCGAGGTACAGGGCCATTGTGTCGTTCACAGCCGTGTACGTCCCATTTATTTGGTTGGCTACCAGCATGGAATCCACGTGGGCTTCCAAGTTTTTCACTCCCATCTTACGCGCAATTCTCAAACCGGCCAAGAATGCTTCGTATTCGGCTTCGTTATTCGTACTTGGAAAATCCAACCGAATAGCGTAAGTGTATTCTTGGCCTGCTGGGTTGGTTAATTTTAACCCTGCGCCTGAACCCTCGTTACTGGCGGCTCCATCAGTGTAGAGTCGCCAGACATCATTGATGTCCTGTGCTGGGGAGGGTTGAGCCTCCTCCTGGCACTCTTTCTCCCGCGAAGCGGGGACTTCTGCAATAAAGTCGGCCAGGACCTGGCCTTTTATGGCTGGTCTTGGCTTGTACTTAATTGCGTATTCTCCCAATTCAATTGCCCATTTGGCTAGTCGTCCCGATAATTCGAGTTTGCCTAGAACGTTTGAGAGTTTGAAGTTGGTGAGAATGGTAATTGGGTGACCCTGGAAATATCGTCTTAACCTGCGTGAAGCGTGTATAAGTGCTAAGACTAATTTTTCGAGGGTAGAGTACCGGGTTTCTACGTCTGTTAGTACACGGCTAACATAATAGATTGGCATCTGGATGCCCTTTCGTTCTACTAGCAGGACTGCCCCGGTTGCTCTATCTGTTGCGGAAAGGTATAGGATTAACTCCTCTCCTGCTTGTGGTGCTGTAAGTGTTGGAAGTTCGATCAAGCGTGACCGAATCTCCTGAAAAGCTGCTTCCGCTTCTGGTGTCCAACGGAGGTGCGTTTTCTTCAAGCAGTTTCTCAATGTTGACACGAAAGGAAACGACTTATCCGCATGGTTTGCCAAGAAGCGATTAAGTGCGACTAGTCGTCCATTCAGTGTCTGAGCCTGTTTGATGGTGGTAGGTGATTCCATTTTAACAATGGCTTCGACCTTTTCAGGGTTCGCTCTGAAGCCATCTTTAGTAACAATGACTCCCAAGAACTTCCCTTCTTCCATCCCAAATGAACACTTGCTCGGGTTGAGCTTCATGTTTATTTTTCGGAGCGTGTTGAAAGTTTCTTCAATGTCTTTCAACATCGCTTCTGGCTCGAGGCTTTTGATGACCAAATCATCCATATAGACTTCCAAGTTTCTCCCGATTTGGGCATGAAACTCTTTGTCCATTAGTCGTTGGTACGTAGACCCTGCATTCTTAAGTCCGAATGGCATCATTTTATAACAAAATGTACCATCGGGCGTCCGAAATGCGGTTTTGTCCTGGTCATCTATGGCCATGTGGATTTGGTGGTACCCCTTATACGCATCCAAGAAGCATTTAAGGCGAAATGGTGCCAACGAATCCACCTTGAGATCAATTTCTGGTAACGGATAACAATCTTTGGGGCATGCTTTGTTCAAATCTTTGAAATCTATGCACATGCGCCATTGTTTGTCATTCTTCGGTACCATTACGGGATTTGCAACCCATGTTTGATATCTACTAACGCGTACGATGCCTGCGTCAAGGAGTTCCTTGACTTGGGTTCTACACGCGTTAGTTTGTTCAGGCCCCATTACTCTGCGCTTTTGTACGACTGGCGTAACAGCCGGATCGCACTTGAGCTTATGCTCCGCCTTACTTCGGGGTACACCAGTCATGTCAGCTGGTGCCCACGCAAAGATGTCAGCGTTTTTCTGCAGTAAGCGTTTGAGTAATGTGCGGGTGGGATCAACGATTGTTGGTCCAATGGTAACGGCCTGGTCGGGGTATTTGCCATTGAAGGCCCATTTTTCCGGTTCAGTGATGGTTGGTTTAGCCTTTTTCGGTTTGGGTTTAGATGAGACAGATGCAATGCATACCTGGGGAATGCCAGAGATCATCGCTACACCCTCAGCTGTTGGCCATCCCATCATGCCGTGGACTGAAGATACCACGGCATTGAATCTTGCCATCCCGTCTCTTCCGAATAGGATGTCGTACGTGTGGTGTGGCTTTTTCATCACGACAAAATCCACGTCTTCAGTGCGTGAATGATTCCCATCAGTAAGAGTAACGGGGAAAGATAGGATACCCAGGGGGGTTTCTGTACTGCCGTCAAACCCTTCCATTGAAGCGTAGACCGTTTCCAAGCGTTCTTTATCTTCATCATCCAGCTTATCAAAGAACTGCCTGTACATCACTGTCGACGAAGCGCCGTTGTCAGCAAGAGTGCGGGAAGTGATGTAATGCCCCAGCTGGCTTCTGATGACGATGGGGCCTTCTTTGCTGGGGCCTCCTGGCACTCGCGGGAAGCGCACCTCAGCTTCCTTCCACGCGCATGGTTCTGTCACTCGCCTTTTTCTTCCTCTGACCTTACCATGAACCATGTTGATGGTGATGTCGACGGGCTTTCGTCCGTTACCTCTGTACCGGTTGTCATTCCTTCCTCCCTTCCTGATTGATGCCACGAGATGTGCAAGTCTTCCATCCTTGACAAATGTCTCAATAATATCTTTCAATGATGTGCACTCTTCAGTACCATGACCCTTTGTCCCGTGGAAATCACAGGATTTGCTTTGATCCGCATTAGGTTTCTGCCGGATCAATGGGGCTTTTGGCCATGGCAATTTTTCCGTGGCAAATATCTCCGTGACGCTCTTCGTGAGTGGCGTCCACCGGTGTTTTCGGTTTGAAGGGTGTGTGTTATCCCTTCCGCCAACAAGAGGGCGAGAGCTGGATGAGGTGTCAAAGTTTACCCTTGACTGCCAAATACCTAGCCTCCTCTTTTTGTTCTGCCGGGCGATCCGGACATTGTTCTCTCTTGTCCTCTGCGTGTAGAGGTGTGTACTCTGGGGAAGATCCCTTCCCAGTTGCTTTTCCGTCTCGGCAAAGCGTTTTGCCGCCGTCATGATGGCATCCCAAGTTGATGGCATGCCATCCTTACCCGTCAATGTGCGGATAAGTTCTGGGTATTCGGCGCCTTGGATGAAGGCGGCGCGAACCAGATCCTCACTTATGTTGCCGAGACTAAGCTTTTTGGAGTTGAAGCGAGTGATGAAGTCCAATAAAGATTCATCCTCCTCTCTCACGCAGTTGAGGATCGTCCACTGCTCTTCAGTGTACTTCCTCTGTTGGCTGAAGTGCTGGCTGAACTTGTTCTGAAAGTCCGCCCAGTCATATATGTGGTGGATCGGTAAACGATCGAACCATGCCCTGGCCGCTCCGACCAGAGTCATTTGGAACATGTAGCACCACGTGGGTTCCGTCCAGTTGCTGACGGTAGCCCCCGCAATGAACCTGTTCAAATGGTCGTCTGGGTCGGATAGACCATCATAAGTGCCAATGTTGGACATTTGTTTGGCACTTCTCGGGGCGATTGCTTCCGCAATGTCCCTTGCGAATTTTGACTTTCCTGCATTTGTAGCAGTTGGTCTAAAGGTTTTGGAGAAGTCACGCGGGTTTCTCTCCACGATTGGTTTAAAGGCTTCCCCAAAATTCCTTTTTGGTTGGTCGTCCGTCTCCTTACGCTTCCCTTTCGCCTTATGGCGAGGGTTCACGTCGGTATCGGACTCCAACTCGTCGTCTGAGTACTCGCAGTCACTGCTCATATTGAGGTGTTGGCGAGTACTGCCGAATTCGTCAGCCTGTTGGGCTGAACGCAAGCGTTCATCCAATTCGGCTTGGAATTCTCTTTGCCGTGCTTCGGCCCACGCCTTCACTTGATCTAGTGTTTGGCGAGGGGCCCTCGTTCGTTTTTCCAGCTGGGTATTGGTGAACCCCAGTGGAATATTTACTCCACTTGCCCCGGCTTGTGTAGTCGGGGTAGTGTTCGTAAGGATTGTATAACCGCCGGTGTTCCCCCCAGTTGCTGGGGTTGTTACCGGGGTTTCTTGGTCGGTTACTGGCCTTTGGACCGGAGTAACGTTAACCATTTCTTCAGAAAATTCGAAAAAACTAAATTAGTTCTAGCTTTTATGCACGGATGGCGCCAATGAAGAAACACTAAGTGACCCGGTACAGATTATAGATAATCTGGGGGTTAAGTAATGTTTCCCACGGATGAGATCTAGCTGAGAAGGCTGTTCTTCAGGAGACCTGCAAAACAAACACCGTAAGCTCGTCACTGAGAAGGGGGGGGGGTTCCTCCTTGTGACCACCCTCCGGCGTGAGAATCAGACTAGGTTGCTCTGAATATAAGTGTATATTAAGAGATTGCTAGATAACTGGATAGCAGATGATCTTACCATTCCAAGATGTTGGAGTATTTATAGCCGAAGGTAGGTTTCCTAGAAGGTACAGCCGGCTGAATAGTATTCCTGTTCTACCAACAGTGGACTATGCACAGGCCATACTGGTTGGTGGGTAGGTTACGGCCAACAGTAACAAAGTCGGCTGCGCTATTCCACCAACTGTTGACTATGCACGTCCCACCTACTGTGGATTGTACGCAGGCCATGCTGGTTGGTGGATAGGTTACGGCCAACAGTAACACTATTCCACCAACTGTAGGCTGCGCATGCCCCACAGTAAGGGTTGGTGAGTAGGCAGCGGCTAATAGTGACAAACAGTACTAGAGGGTGCTCCTCCTCGCACTGTTGTCGGTGAGCTGTCACCCTGTGATTGGCTCATGGGCTGTTCTGGTCAGATCGTCTGTCCTATCCATACCTTGGTAGGTATAGTACAAAAGATCTTTCAGAATCATACAGACTGGCTCATTTAGGCGGGATTGTTCCCGCCTTGCTCATTCCTTCATGTGACTACTGAAGTATCTAGTGTCTTGTGCGTGTAGCCCTGCTGTCTGCGGGTAGCCTTCCCTGATGGCTTGTATCCGCAACTGCGGGAACAGGCGGGGTACTTTACCATTGGGAGGCTTTCCCTGCGTGTACAGCTTGCGTACTGCGCGTAAGGTTCTCTGAGCATGGTGGGTCCTGCGGGAGCAGATGGTCTTTGCGCAGACGTCCCTGTTCAAGGTGAGTCTTGCGGGACCAACTGGGCTCTGCTGGGACCTACCTCTTCAATACTTTTCCCCAAAATTGAGATTGTTTTTTATCAGTACCTTGAATAGAATCAACGCTACAATTTAGCCATGCAGAGATAAGCCACTTGTCTTCCTCAAAGACGAAGTTTGTACCCCTCATTGATCTCCTAACGTTGGTTGGATTAGTAGAAGGCAAGAGAGGAGAGTCATCTAGGGTCATATGAGAGTTTCCAGTAAAAAAGGTTGGTGTAGTATTGGTTTTGTGAGTCCATATCTTGACTTTCCATATCTAAAATATTTACATACAATATATATGAAATGAAAAGACAGACTATATAATACACCAACACTTTGAATAGATACAAGCAGATAGTGCAAAATTAGGCGTGCTACTACACCAACAGTTTACAGTAAGCACATATTACAAATTGTCAACATGTTTTAGATGCACAACAAAATCAAATCACTTATTTTGACTTCAAAAGTCAAAATTTATGTCACCTGGAGCCCAAAGTTGATTGGAAAATTATAATATTGAGTATTAACTATATGCATGTATTTCTAATTGTTAATATGCACTCAAAATGCAATTATACACCAACTGTTTTTTAAGCAACCAAAGTGTAAATATATGGCATTTAGTTTTGTTTGTTTTATGTACAAAATACCCATTTTGACTAATGAATTTCATAAGTTGCAGTTAACAAATCTGTATCAGCTCTATATGTAAACATTATTCACCTCTGCAGAAACATCGAATACAAAATTCCCAACAAAATCACATTCTTATAAAATAAATACAAAGTTTAAATGTATATTGAGATACTAGTAAAAATGCCCGCGCATTGCGGCGGGGTCACAATTGTGATTCAGTCAGTAGCAGCTCGTTCTGTTACCGGCATTTGCTATAGTAAAATTTGTATTCGCTATAGTTTTCAATACCAAAAGTTGAAATTTTATACAGCAATATTAGCAAGAAAGAAAATTAAGGTATCAAATTTTGTATTTTAATCAAACATTTGTTTTAAGAACATGCTAAGAGTTTGTAGTTCAACTAAAAAATGTATAAATAATTGAAAGTCTTAACTATAAGAATCAAGATCCATATAAAAATAAACTTTTGTAAACCTACAAATAACGTGGCGTAGTTAGTTAAATGAGTTGTATTATTTTATATTTGATGGTTGAAGGGAATATTTGTTTGTCATTGGACATGGTTTTTCACAACACGGTTACAATAGCATTCACCATATATATATATATATGACAACATTGACCAACAAGTTAAAAGTCAACCAACAGCATGTATACCAGGCTAAGTCCACTTCCAGTTAATCCATCACACCAGCAAGGATGCCGACAGTCAAAAACATAGTAATTAAGGAGAGAATTAACCACTACACCGCCGCCACCTCCAGTTAACCCATCACACCAGCAAGGATGCCGCCAGTCAATAGCATAGTAAGGAGATAAATAACCACTGCACCGCCGCCACTACCGCCACCTCCAATTCTTGCATTACGGATGGCATTACTCATGGACCCTAATAAGATACCATAAGTAGGCGCATTTCCATGTTATATAGCTTGAATAAAACGAAAGGCCATGGCCCCTGTTAATGTGATCTTTGATAGAGCCTACTCCGACAAATAATTTGTCACTTTCGACATTCATCTATGTTTAAACTATAAGATAACGATAAGAATAATAAAGGGTGTGCAAAGATGAAACTTACAGATGTATCAGCAGATGTTTGATCATCATCACAACCACTAATGGAAATAACTTCACCACCATTACTACCTTTCCATATACCCGACCGAGGACGATGATCCTTCCATACACGTTGTCCACTCCTATCACAGACCAAAACATAAAAGTAACTTTGAGAACCTGCTACCGGAAAACTTACCGTGACCCATTAAAAGCCGGCATACAACTAATGGGACCAAGTAAACACACGGTTTTCATTAAACTGAAATAACCGACATGTAACGAACCCAACCCAACCCAAAACCGATGTTTGGACCGCCCGCCCTTCACTAAACGAGTTGTAAATGACTATGACTTGCAGTTTGACTTCACTTGGTCAAACTGCACAAACTATATCACATGAGAACGTAAATGAAAGGGGAAAAATGTTGCATAAATTATATAGGTTTGGTCAATCATATTTTCCTCCTAATCCGGTTTATAACCCGAACTGGCTTGGGCCAAATTGGTTTTCACCAGTCGCTAACTAAGAACCACACATTACGTAATGGCGGTAATGCAATGCATGTTACCGCCAGCATCATGTAAAGAATTGATGTGTCGGGTAATAGTTAAGGCTCGTATGCGGTGATAAAAATAAAAAACAAACCGCAATATTAAGATTAAGTTGTTTGTGGCTTAGTTCGATTAATGCACCTTCAATTACTCCACCTTTCTCCATCAAATTCCATTGGGACCCACTGCTTGACTTGTTATCTGAATCTTCACTGTCACTGTAAAATATTAAGAAGTCAGAATCATATATGAAGTCTTTTACATCACAAAACATAGCAATGATGAATAACAACCTTAAATAGACATCCTCACAACCAAAACAAGTACCAATCGTTACATCCGTGCTGCTATACTCCTCATAAACATCATCATCATCAAACTCACCATATGAATCACCACTGCAAAAAAACTCGTTGGTGGAAAATAAGGGGATATATTGAAGATCTCTAATGATATAATGGTACCTTGAGTGTCTTTTGGTGAAATGTAAAGGAACCAATGAGAATTCTTGAAGTGTATGATTTATGATATTAAGCTCCAATATGAGGTCGTCAAAACTCCAATCAGTTTGTGGATCGCCTATCTGACACGCGATCTCATCATTTCTCGCCAATTCTTGGCCCGTTGTATGGTGCTCCAACCACCTGTAAGGCCGCGGGCTTATCAATCTTCTCAAGCCATGCATGCTCTACGATCTTCTGATCATCATCGGGCAACTTTTTATCATCAACTGCTGTAATGTTTTAATTATTATGAATTATTAATGGAAATAAACAAGTGGGAATTGGTTAAATAAAAGAGAGTTATGAGCAGTAACTAATAAACATTGAAGATTTTTTTCTTGATTTAGGTGGCTTAGAGAAAAAAAAGTGCTTTTAGGTATTGAATTTGAATTTAATTGCTTTTAGGTAATCCTCCATCTGAGATGGCGGATTACAGGAACACGTAAGCAAGTTTTCCACCTGTGTATCCAGGTCGGATGCCATGTAACACACGTGGAATCCTCTATCTGAGATAGAGGATTACGTACACTCATTTTAGAGAGGATTGTCACACAAAGTATTAAAAGGGAATTAATAAAGTAATACACCTAGTTTATATGGTTTACTTACATTAATACATCTTAAATATATATAAACAAAACCTCCATAAATATATATAAACAAAACCTCCATAAATTATCTCAAGGCATCAGATTGCTTTATTAGTAAATAAAGACTTCTTACGCATTTGACTCGAATTCACGGGTATGGGTCTCACCAAACCCAAATAGCTCTTAAACGAGTTATAACATTTCATTAAATTAAAAAGTAATCTCACCAAATATTTTCCAAATATTTGGGTTATAACCTGTTTAATGATGACATGGAGACGATGTGGAGAATCGTAATGATCAATATCCCGAAGTTACGCCACCACAAGCGGGTTGCAACTTAGATTTTGGTCAATCCGAAAATGCGCTCTTTGAAAACGTTGGGGAACATTCAAATCCAAACCTTGAGGAGTGCGAGGGTACCCCCAATGTCACAAATGTTTAATGCTTTCTCCGGACAACAATCCTCCTATAATTTCAGATAGAGGATTCTTTGTGTGACAATCCTCTCTAAAATGAGTGTACGTAATCCTCTATCTCAGATAGAGGATTCCACGTGTGTTACATGGCATCCGACCTGGATACACATGTGGAAAACTTGCTTACGTGTACCTGTAATCCGCCATCTCAGATGGAGGATTACCTAAAAGCAATTAAAAAATTCAATACCTAAAAGCACTTTTTTTTTCTCCAAGCCACCTAAATCAAGAAAAAAATCAAACATTGAAAACACGCGAAGGGATGGGTGCGATAGCACCTGCAGTGGTGGCCTTCAAGGTCACAGTATGGCGCGCCCAGAACATTAAGAACCACTCATTACGTAACGGCGGTAAAGCAATGCATCTTACTGCCATCGTCAGGTAAAGAATTAATGTGTCGGTACGGGGTGGTGAATGCATAGTTAACTTTGATTTTCGTCAAGCGGACACTAACAGGCCACTAACGGTATCACATCACCTGAAGAAACACGAGTGCATTAGTTTCGTTACATGAACATGAAGTTAACCGACCCATTTTGCCCAGTACAAAAGTACATGTTTAGACCTAAACCAGTTACTCACCAGCATGTTTCTACTTAATAATCATTATCACGGCATTCATATGTGATTAATATAGAAAAGTAATATACCTATAGTTAAGAACTTAACCCTTGCCAAGCACCCACCAGCGGGTCCAACTTCACCTGATGAAACACTGGTATGGGTTACGTTCCATAAATCTAAAGTCAACCGACATGTTTTGACCAGTCAAAAAGTACGTGTTTTGACGTGAACCCGTAGCTAAAGTCAACCAGGCCCGTTTTGATCAGTAAAAATATTTTTTAATCTAAACCCGTTACTAAAGTCAATCGAATCCGTTTTGACCAGTAAAAAAGTAAGTATGTTGACCTGAACTCGTAACTCAGCAGGCCCATCTAGATAATTATATGTTCTTTTTTCTACTTATAAATTATAGTTACGACATTCTTGCGTAATTAATATCGAAAATATTATATCTTTGGTTATGAACTCACCCTTTGAAGGCTCAGCTTCGGGGGTAGAGACTAAAGCACCATCATCCACCCAATCATATGCTTTGATATGCATGGTACCAAACAGAAGCTTACTTAAAACCGTCATTTGGGAGTGGTTATGAAGCGGTAGAAAAGTCAACAAATTAAAAGTGTACCCGGTGGAGGCAGTAAACGATTCCAATATGAAGAGGAATATAGTTAACAAAGTCAACGTTCCATTTCCCTCTTTGTTCTTAAATAATGTAACTATTTATAAAACAAAGATTAGATATGGAAATTTAATGATAAAAAGCGTAACGAAAAGTCGTACTAAATAAGGTAGTAGGTAAGTGAATTTAGGAAATCTTGGGGTGTCTTTAACCTTGAAGTAGGGCATATTAGGCCATACACTGCCGAATGAAGTAAATTCCGTGTGAAAAGAGAAAAAAAGTAACCATTAAATTATAAAAATTCAAAATGATATATAAATACTATATTGATCTTAACCTCATAAGTCATAATCACATTGACTTGTTACTTTTCAAGAGATTTAGTTGGCCAAAACTCAAATCAGTCAACCTAATTCTAGTCAGACCATTGTTTAAATATTAACTGTCAATCTTAAACCTAAGTTACGTAACACGGAAGATCAACAATATCAAATCTATAAAAACAACTTATACAAAAACAAACAAAAATGCCTGAACATTTAAACCATGCGCTGACAACACACACGTAAACAAGAAAGTAAGACATGGAAACTCATTTGGGTACTTGAGGTCCTTGAGGATTATGTGGCAACGATGATGATCGTGAGGGTTTTAATGGGATAAAGATGATAATGTTTTGGTTGAACAAATGGAACTGATTTGGAAAGAAATACCAGGGGCCATGTTTTGGTACTAATCCATTGAACCATAAATGGAAAATGAACTTTATCTTCCAAAAAATTACCAAAACTCAATTATAAAAAAACACACAGTAGCATTGTGGATAAACACAAATTGTTACACTACAATGGCACATCAAAAGTACCCTTTAACACAATTTGAGAGCAAAGAACTCACCAGAAAATAAAAGAGAATGAACCCGACTAAGAGAGGATATGGTCGATTCTTATCATCTTCTACATATGAAGCTTCAACTGCAAATGTATGTTATAATAAAAATAGGTCAAATTGGGTTCATGTTATTATACCTAAACTTGATTCTACAGTGATATAACAATATCCAATCATGTTAATTTTCGAGGCATAAAAAAACCCCAAATCGAATTGGATTGAAAGCATATCCAGCAATTAAACGTAATCCAAGGGAAACCGGAGAAGATAATAAGTACCTGGTTTTTGTGATGCGAAAGTGGGGAGATGTCACAGGGTGTGGAGATCGACATTTAAAACCCTACAAGTGGAATGTGGATGGCTGTGATTTAATTGAACTTAGGATATAACGTTACCTGTTAACGTTGATGATGCCTGATTGTTAATACTTGTAACGGAAGGATGCCTTGAATGCGCCGGAGAGAGGAGGAGTTGCATATCTCTCTCTGTTATTATGTATTATTTATAATAAGCTCAAGTAGTAAGTAATAATAAATTGAAGAAATATTAAATAATTTGATTTTCATATATATACAGCCAAATAAGATTGGATGACGTAAAAACAAAAATTCATAATGAATAGTCACTTTGTAGGCTGATTTCAAAGAAACATAGAAATTAAGATGATATATAAATCACAGTCATTCCATTGGTAACGGTCCGGTTTTGTTCGCTTTTACATATTAACGGTTTTTTCGGTTTCTAATTATCAAAAACCGTTAATAACGGTTTGGTTCACGGTTTGACCTAAAAACCGGATCGTAAATACCCCTAATTTTCACACACAATATATAAGAAATGAAAAGGCAAACTATATAATACACCTCAAATTGCTTGTTATGTTTCAGAAGAAGCAAATTGAATAAAAAGCGTCTTATTATCCAACATGATTTAAATATCAAACACCTGGTGGCTCTAAGCTAGATCCCAAGCGTCAAGCTTCATGCTTCTAGCTTCTGGCTCTAAGCCTCATAGCTTTCAAGGCTTACAAAATCAAAGGCTCATTTACCAAAACATCGATGTAGCTTGAAGAATCATATTAACCAACTTACATTGTTTTGTTAAGATACATAACACTCGAGCTATAAAATTGGATAACTCCTCAGTATTTTAACTCATTAAAATACTCAAGCAACCGAAACAATAGTGCAAATAAGCATTTCATCAAAATAAGATGCAGCCATAAGAAGCTTAAATAGAGCTTACTATTGGCCAACCATGAATAAGGATGCCTCCAAAGAGATTCTCATGTGCAAAGCTTGCTAGCTTCATGCTCTTGTATCAATGGTTCACTATGGGCTTTTTTTTACGAAAGAAGCTCATGTAACAGAGATCTCAAAAAGCGAAGAAAAAGGTACTAAGTCACAAGCACCCATAACTACGTCATAACTACTTATGCCCTAGGGGCTGATGATACAAATACCTAAGATCTCACTTTCCAATGAAGTCAAGGAACCAGGAAGCATAGAAGCTGAGCAACTACACATATCGAAGCTCCTACTTGAAAGCTAAAATGGTCACAAGTATCTTGCTACATATGCAGCATCGTCATGGGGAAGAAAGGAAGTATTGAATAAAATCATAACCCGATTAAGGCATATGCTTCTCTCCAATATAAATGTTGATTCTTTCAATCAATAAACTAGTGAAGAAATTACCAAAAAGAATGCATCTTCACAACCAATGAATGTCCTTTCTAATAGCTCCCATTTAGATTATCACGCATGTGTCAAACGTATGACAATGCTTATCTTTCATATAATCTTCTATAAAGCAAAACCTACAAGGTCAAGGTTAACAAGCAACTTGCCCAATCACCAAAGTAACTTGCTAAAACATCGCCGCACCTCCTAGACTCTCCAAGAATAAATAGTTGAATGAAATAAGCAAAGAAGCTTTAAGCTATGTTTAAAGCAACGCAAAAACGGATTAACTAAAGAAGCGTTTCTAGTCGCATCTACAAGCAAATTTCTAAAGCACTGATGAGAACACCAAGGATCATAATAAATAGCTTCTGGTAACCGATTAAGCTACAAACCAGCGCAAAATTGGAAATCTACAAAAAAAAGTAGAGTTGGGCGGATAAAGTAGAAGAAGCTTAGGACAGTCTACAAAAACAATTTGTGGAAACATAGAAATAGTCCCCAAGAAGCTTGGAAGTAGCTGGAAGGAAAAAATATAGCTTGCCGTAACATCAAAATGGGTGGATTAAAAGATTCTCCACAACACCTAAGCACTCCTCTAAAGAATGATTTAGGAGTCTTCAAACATCAACGTTCGAGGTCCTAATACTCTAGCTTCTAGGAGGTAAGTGGCTTCAACGTTTGAACTCTTACTCATTGACTCTCGTCAAATAAAATCCAGTGCCGATGAACCGTGGTACTGGACAAGTTATTCCTCCGGCCCACCAAGTTTACAATGAACACCAAGAGCTTCATTGATATTAAGAAAGCTTCTCCCTATCACTTTCTTTACTAAATCAACCCTTAAGTACGATTGATTTAAGATTACTATATACTATATTATAGTAGAAACGGGGATAAAGACAACCTCGTTTAAGTGTCAGGGCTTATTACCAAGCATCAATAAACAAACTCTCACACTTAATATTGTTTAGAAACGTTAAGAAGTGTTTTCACCTTCTACAAGGGTCGATAACACATTCATTCATCAAGCTTACTAAACTTGAATTTATTGAAGATTCTACTAGACATATAGAAGCTAAGCATCACTCGCAAGAAGACAACTATAATATAAGTTCATTGTTACCAACGAAGAAACTGACCTTCTAACATGAGAAGTTCACCTTCTAACAAAGAAGCTGACTTTCTAACATAATGAGTTCACCTTCTAACAAATAAACTGACCTTCTAACGTAAGAAGTTCACATTCTATTAAAGAAGCCGACCTTCTAACATAAGAAGCTGGCATTCTTAATAGGAAAACATCTACTCTATTAGAATGTAAGATTCCTCTTTTCTCGTTACATCTTGTCCATGCCAAACATGAAAAGGAGGAACTTCATAGACAAAGCTTACAACATAAGTAAATCCACATTATACAATCATCAATGTAGTTGTTATCTTTGGTCATAATCAAATTGATGAATGAAAATCTCATTTTGGGTGAAAAACTTGTTTATTATTCTATCTAAGGGTGAGCTCCTCCAAACCAGGCTCCATGACGTCTAGGCTATATCGCTCAACATGTAACAAGGCGCTATATCTTTCTGTATACAGGGTGAGTCCCTAAAACAATACAACTCTAGGAGTACATAGAAATAAACTATCTCCATGTAACGAGATTAAGCATCTCTCACTAACTTGCTCCATAAGTACAAGAAGCTAGGAGCTTACAAAACTAGTAAGCACAGAATGCTAAGGACTTATGCAACAATATACCACAAGCAAGTTAAGAAAATATTGTGGACTAACAGCGGATGGGATATGCCTTGCATCGGTTCTTAGTTACTAAGCTAAGGAAGGGTGTCTGCAGCACCGCTCTTTAGCAAAATTTCAAAGACATTGCAAAATAACAAACAAGCACAAACATATAAAACAACTACAAACCAGATAAAAAAATTTGAAAGTATCCTAGGGAATGATATCCATTCAAACAAAACATAAAATGTTCATGCCTATAAACAATAGTAAAGAAACTAGGAGCTACACCGGTGGATTCATCCCCACCATAAGCTCCAGCAACCTTCCCATGCAAATAATCATAGAGTATATTGGTATCATAATCCAGGTCTCGAGAAGCAGTCTCTTCACTTGTAAGAGAAGTAACATCAACTTCTCCTAGAAGGAAGGAGGCAACCATGACTCCATCACCTCCAATATCAGAAGGTTGGACACACGAAGCAACCACAGACGGAGCACCACAACAAGGCTCCCCGATAATTTCAAACATTTTGAAATATCCTCCAAACCACCTTATTCATTCCCACCAGCTCTATAAAATATAGTTTCCCCAAACCTGCTACTAACAATACATGCTCACACTTGCAACGAAATCTATTTTTTAAGATCCACCAGCTCGATTCTCTAAAGAGCAGACAAAGGTTGATCATAACATCTAAGAGATAACATCAATTAAAGAAAGGATATTAACTCCATGTCCTTTACAACATTCACAAATCTTTTAACAACATTATGCTTGTAGGAGGGAATCCTATGTAGGGCCAACTTTGCTAACTTTAACAACAAGCATTATACCATAGTGGTGGTCGTGAGCAACACTTTTGGTATAAATATCACCAAGGGAAACGTTGAACTCACTACTGTGCAAGAAGTTAGTCACAACATGAGGAGACTCGTGTTCAAATAGCCAACACTTATCAACAAGAAGCTCATAAATATGCTCCCGAGGGTTAGTAACATTAATCTCATAAGCCACCTTCTCATTCTCGAGCTTCTCCTTATCAACTAATATCGCCCCATCTTGACAAAACTTACGCCTCTACTCATGTAAATCCTTAGCCAAAAATTTTAGCTTATGCTTCTCAACATCAATCTCTCTACATGAGCAGATAAGGTACCATTCTTTTTTTTTCCTGCTTCAACCAAAGTAGCTTCCAGCTTCTTATATCAGCCTGCAAGCTCTTAAGTGCCCTTCAAGCAAAACTCCAATGCCCTAAATCTAAGGAACAAGAGAAGTAAGGCGGACAAAACAAAACAATATATTCCTCATCATCTCGTCATCACTCAAATATTCACAAACCTCCTTTTCGACCAGAGGCAAACAATGTAACAATAAAAAAAATCCTAACAATGGATGCTTTCTTGAATGTGTCGTCGTTTTGAATATTCCACTTGGGCACATAAGTAACACTGCTCACTGTCGATGTATCACTAATAACGTGACCTTTATTAATAACTTCCTTCAACTTTCACTTGTCCATTGGCTTCTTAGAAAAAACAAACTTCACATTCTTTGACTTCTCAACCTTTCCAGAATAACCTCTATCAACCTCCAGTAAGAACATGCTCCCAGGCATGACCTTCCATGGCAAGCTAGATGCATCCTTCGAAAATTTCACTACAATGTAAGGAGCAAAACCAATAATGGATACAATAAGGGTAGCATCTTCATCACTAATTACAAGGCTGAAACAACTAATTAACGTGCGAAGATGAATGAAAAATCCAAGAAGTCATTTAAGAAAAACAAAATGAATCTCCTCAGCGTCAGGTTGTACCTCGTTGAGTGCAGCTTCATGCTTCCTCCAAACAAGGGAAAAAGGAAGAATGCATCGGAAATAAAAAAGAGCTTGTGCTTTCCAAGTAAAAGTGAAACTAACGATACTAGAAGTCAAACCATTCTCAATGATTTTTCTCAATGGTGAACCAATCGCCATGTTCCGCTAATTGAAAAACCCATCGTTACATAATGAAGGTTCATAGCCAAGTGACCGACACACGATTTCGAAATACATAATCCTAGCGACACCAAAAGGTACCAATTAACCTAGGTTAACGCGATGATGTATGAGAACATTCAAGAAAGAATTTTCAAAAATATTACAAAGATTTGATAATCAAAGAAATAAATGTATAAGGCGACCATTTTGAACCCTTTTGTAAAACAAAAGAAACAAAAGGGAAGGTCTTACCTTAAACAAGGGAAGGTCTTACCTTATAAAAGGGAAGATATCGCCGGAAAACAAGCAAATAATCAATGGGTTTTGCAAAAAAAAAAAGGCGGTGAAAAAGAGAAGTTGTAACCACACTTCACAATTTTCCCAAAAATATTTTGAAGAAATCATAAAGTATCGAAGGGTCAATACGGAAGTTAGCTGGCAGCTTTTTCTCTAAGTCCATCATAACCCTTGGTAGTGACTGTAAAATTAGTCACATCGATGGTTCTTAAACTGCCATCTCCCCGTCATTATGAATATAATACATGATAGGTCGATACAAGAAGCTCCCAGCTTCTAACCCTAAGCTTCAATCGCGGAAG
This sequence comes from Bidens hawaiensis, assembly GCF_021521415.1. Classification (NCBI taxonomy): domain Eukaryota; kingdom Viridiplantae; phylum Streptophyta; class Magnoliopsida; order Asterales; family Asteraceae; genus Bidens; species Bidens hawaiensis. The sequence continues at coordinate 75,144 of NW_027500610.1, forward strand.
CTTCGGGCCACAAGCTCCCAACTTTAGACCATACGTTAGAAACAATTTTCCAGCTTGTAGGCTTCAATAAGCATGCCTAAAACAACAAAATGGGTATGTGCATTGGTCTATGAAGAGGCATAAGCCCAAAAACATTAAACACCCACGGGGAACATCATGAAAAGAAATAAGTTGAGTCACAAGCATTCATCATTACAATCCAAATACTTCTGACTAGGGGCTGATTACGTGAGTACCCTTACCCACTCACAAGCTAGGGAAGCTTAAGAATAAATGAGCAACAAACATAAGCTCACAAGCTAGGGAAGTTTAGGAATAAAGGAGCAGCTAACATAAGTTGCCAGACGGGGAAGCTCGACCCTTACCTAGCAAGTTTCCTAAGTTGACCAGGAAGCTCGTGCTACAGTAAATGGCAGAAAAAGTCTTGACTGCCAAGGTAAAAGCAACAATAGGATAGACAAAGGATGGAAAAAAGTTGCATGGAAATGGCATGCACCCAGTCTACATAAGCTGTAAAAAGAATTGACCTTTTCCCTTTAGGAAACTTAAGCTTCTCATAGAGAAGCTTCTGACTGCCTATAAAAGGAACATTTTAGCCAAATGTATGGTCATTCTCATTCACTCTATTTCTCACTACTCTCTCTTCGTTATAACTCTTTCACTCTCTCACTATATTCTCTTTCTAGAAAAATACTCTCCAGGTCATTTTCAAAGTATACTCACTAAGAGATCTCACTCTCCAAAGATTAATTATCATTCACTAAGCTGCTTAGCCTCTGAGCTGCTGAGGCATAACACCATCAGCTCAATCCAACCCCAATGACCAGTCACCGGTTAAACAGTCTGAGATCGCCTCAGCTGCTCTCTAATCGTCGGGTCTCAACCACTATCTCCTATTGCATTCTCTATCTCTAGTGTATATCTATACTATATATAATACACCAAACAAGGGCAAATTAAGACACCAATTTTAAGTAATTTACAACAACTAAAGCATGAGGTACATGTGTTAGTAAGGGTAAACATATCTTTTAAACACAATCCATTCAAGTTACAAGTTTGGTCCCTCATCTTTAACCATATTATGTTTTTAATTTAACTTGTAAACTAACTTCCCACCCATGATTTTTAAACGACTATAACCTTTTCATACGTTAATATTTTTATAAACAAATTACACCACAAAAACGAGCATTTTATTCTCTTTAATTTAGATATGATATTGTTGTAATTTTTTTTCATTTTAAATAAATTAATATGTTACGTAAGGGTGTTCCGTGTCGGTTTTGATGGTTTTTAAGTTAAACTTGTGAGTCCAACCGTTAATACTGATTTTTTGTCGTCCAAAACCAAACTCAACCATTGAAAGTTGAAACCGAATCGTTACAAACGGCCTGGTTCCAGTTTGGTTTCACAGTTTAAACTTTAATAATAAATTTAGTTTAAAATAATTAATAATTTAAATGTACCATCAATTTTAACTAAAAACCAGCATAATATGATACTTGAGATGATCATAAATAAAAAAAATGATAATTTTAGCCACATAAATGGTAAATATTAATGGAAGATCTAGGACGTGAAATAATACCAACAAAGATTATAAAAGGAATCATATTGCAATTAGGTTAATTTACAGTCTTTTCTGGTTTCATATGGCCGGTTGCCGATATAAACCGCGAACAAATACGTTTTGAAAATTTTGAATCCGACCAACAAACCGAAAGTAAAAAAGAAAAAGAAAAAAAAGTCAAACCAATGACCGATTTAAACGATTTCAAGGTTTTAACTTAACCATAAACACTTATATTTGTACGTGATTAACAGGTTCAAACACCCGCTGCACGCGCGGGCACCCGTCTAGTATATATATATATGTATATATATATAAACCTATATATATATATATATATCTATTTATATACTTTCATGGGATTATTACTAATGTTGAGCGTTGGAGGGTGGTCTATAGACCCCGGTCTCTGGTCCCTTAATCTAACGAATTCCTTTCATGTTGTAGGTACAAGCAGGAAGCTGGAAGGTGACCTTGGATGCGTCCATATCATCACCCAATCATACCTTCATAATCGTTAAACCCGTTGTAGAAACAACTAGTCTTATTCAGGTGAGGAAAATGATCTAGTTAATCTTATGTAACAAATTTAAACATTTTTTAAATTAAAAGTGTATAAATACAATTTAAACGTCTTGGCCAATCTTTCGCTCATTGGATTAGTTTCTTAAAATTCATCTAGCATCATATGTAGGTGCCAATTAACCGACCAGATTAGTTTGTTTAGGCTTCCTGACCTATTCCAAACCAATATTTTGCAACTAACTGATTTACTTTCAACAAAAAAGTATATTTATTAGTTTCAACTAACTGACCTAATTATATATTTCATTTATTTTCCAACAACTTGGGAAAACAGGGTGTGACAGCCGTACACAGCCAACGAAGTAGAGAGGACAAGGTGGTTTACGCCTTACTGGCCTTTTTTTAAGGCTGGATGGTACCACCTTTATATTAGAAAACAAAACTTGTTCACGGGTTTTTTAAGTTGTTAATATCACATTGGTTCAACTTGACTAAAATGGAATTTTTTATGTTTAACTACTTTTTATGGTTTTGGTTTTCTTTTTTTAAAAATCTTTCGAGTCACAAATGTTATCAGTAATCATTGACATATATACAAACAAATTATAGTATAATTTATGTGTGCAGACGATGTGTTGCGTTTTGGCATATAATTAGCATTCAAGGTGTTTGACGTATAGTTACAAACTTATGTATGGTCTTAAACACATCGTTATATACTTAAACGGGTAACACCCCAATCAATTGTATTTTATATTTATTTTCAGGTTGCAAGCCAAATGTTTACTTTTTATTTGCAACCAGTAATAAGACCCATGTTTCGACGAAGGCGTAAAACCGTTAAAAAAAGCTAATTCATTTAATTCGGTTACGGTATTTCTTTAACCCTTCCAAGTCACTAAAAAATAAGAACAAAAAAGATTCAAACAAACAAAAAGTAGATTAAAAAAACCCCGTTTCTAAATATTAATTAGAATAAAGGGTAAAGGAAAAAAGCTAAAAGATAAAAGTTGAGGATCAAACTAAAATTGTAACAAAGTATTAGGCATAATAACTGTTTAATATAATATTGACACGTTAAAACTTGAACTAAAACGTACTTAAATAAACTTAAGTTAGCTCGCTCGAGCCTAACAACTATTATTAGAAAATAATCCAGCTACAGATTTACGAAGATCTGTAGCATTTTACAATGACCAATCGGAAATATAAAACAAGGAAATAAAATAAAACAATTGATTCAATAATATCTGATACACCACAACGAAACTAGATTAGAAGACTACATAGAGTGACTATCAAAGCATATACACGATTCCAATCCGATCTAATCTAATATTCGCCTAATTTCCAATCAATCAAACCCTAACAGATCTCCATAACCTAACGCTTCAACTGATGATTTGACGGATGCGGCGGCAATCTAGCCGTGGCCGTCGTTGCCGGCGAAGGAGATGATCCAGGCGATGGCGCCGCCATTGCAACGAGAGAGCCTTCGCTGTAAGATCGTCGGATCGGATTTATGGAGAGCACAGTTGCAGTTGCGGTGGTACGGACGCCTCTGGATGCCGAATAAGTTTCCGAATACTCCGTCTCCGGCTGCTCCAGAAGCCATTGTGGACGGATCTGGTCTCTTGTCAAAATATCTTGGAGTAAAAGCTGTTGGGTTTTGTACCTTATTTATTCCTTTCACTATTTTTTATTTGTTTTATGTATTTTATTTGACGGTCGAGATTTGCTCTCCATTCGTACGAAACTTTATAGTTACATAATCTAAAGGTTTTTGTTTTTGAAGCGTAGTAGGGTGTAAGGGAGAACTCTTATTAAAAAGAGAACTCATTTTAACACCATAAATCTTATTAGATTAATCCTATTAGATTAAAGGCTATAAAATAAAGTGAAAAAGAAACTAAAAGGTGTTGTGTTTTTTAACGAGGAAGGGTAATATTGGAATATTTACATGATTTGTCAAGTATTGCATATATGACATAATCGATGCATCACTTATCTATCAGGTACATATATAGTTGGTTATATCACATATATGCAACACTTATCTATTATATACACTATGGTATAGGCCCATGTTCCACACGGGTGGAAAAACATGTCAACAAACATAATAAATTTAAACAACAAATTCAGGCAACACAAAACTTCTTCAACTTTTGGACCAAAATGTTAATCATTTACAAT
>NW_027500611.1:0-32059 GCF_021521415.1 Bidens hawaiensis
TTTATTTTTTATTTTTTATAGATAAAAACATCAGTTTCTCATCCCCAAATTTAAATATCACATTGTCCTCAATGAGACAGGAAAAAAACAAAAATCAAAGAAAACATTTAAATATAAGTAAAGTGGAACAGACTCCCCTGGTAAATATGACCTTATGCCTCGTGAATCGTGTTTCATGCCCTCCAATTTGAACGAAAACCTCATACTCCAGTGCTCTCTACCAAGCTGTCACTTACGAACAAAAGCGGCAATCAACCAACAAATGGCCTCCCAACACTTGAATCAAACCCTATATCATCAACCATCCAATAGCATCTCTGAAGCAACCTGAAAGCAAACCAAGAAATAACCAGCACAAGAAAGCAAGAAACCCCAAAAATAAAAATTAAAGTAAAAAAAAACATATGCTCGGGTTGCCTCTCGGGAAGCGCTAAGTTTACAGAAGACTCTTCAGCCAGACTCTCTCCCGAAGTTTCAATCAGGAGGCTTTTATTTTATCCAACCCTGGTCTAACTCGTTTACTTCCACATGTCCAACATATTTAAACAAATAGCACATAGTGAAACTAAAAAGTAATTTAAAACATTCGAACGAGTCAGACCACCAATACTTAAACTTACTCGGACCAAACATAATACGTGACATATAATGAGGAAAGTGGTTATTCTTGCATTTCAGTGTTGTCCTATAATTCTTAATGAACAATTTTTGAACCCTCAAAACGTGTCGATCCAAGCATTTTCGCGCCCTCTTCTGTGTCTTTGTCGATTTAGGTGGCGATCCACTATCTAGTTCCTCCACAAACCTGCTAACATTCCTACGATGTGGCGACTCAACTACCACCATATTCTAATCCTCCTCCGTTGCCACTATCTAGTTCCTCCACAAACCTGCTAACCTTCCATTGTTGGCTTCTCCATGATTAGTGTTTCTAAATAGATAAGATCTCCAACAAGGTCAAATTCTTCTTGTTCTTCAAAAACAGGTAAACCCACCAATTCATCACCAAACTCATCCTCCCAAGATAGTGCATGCTCCTCCTCTTCGTCAACTTCCATTTGGTCAAGTGGCTCCACAACGGCATCTTCGCTCAGATCCGTGTAATCAGGTAGCTCCAACTCCATCTTTTCTATCACGCCCTCATCATCATCATTCCAGAAGTCATAATCCGTTTCATAGACGGCTTCCTGCTCCTTGTAAGAAAAACTTTCAATTTGATATCTAGCACTTATCTCGTCTAACCTGGCTTCGAATTCCTCTATCTTACGGAGTCTTTCTCTTTCGATCAACCTATCAAGTCTGGCTTCCATTGCCTAAATTTTGGAGTCTTTCACGTTCCTCTTTTTCTGCTCTTTCCAACATCTTCGATATAAAATACTTCTAAACCAACTCGATCTATTTAACATATTAACTAGACTCGATAAAATAAAACACAAACTAAATTAATCCTAAAGGTGACTAGACACGCTAAATCTAAGACACGGACTCACGAGACGCACCACAACTCAAGACACAAAAGACCAATTAATCAATTAAGTTCAATCAACGCTAGTTTCGCTATCGCCTTAGTATCCCCGGTGATGGCGTCAAAAACTTGATGTGCAAAACGGTCTATTAAAAAACCTAACCTAACTTAGACACTCTAGTTCTAAATTTATAAATCTAGACTCTCCTAATGCTAAACAACTAGACAAGCAAGTGTACCTATCGACTATAGTAAAGCCTAATAAAGTCCGGATATCGAACCCACAGGACACTAGCGACACCTAAACTAGACTCTGGCTATAACTTAAATAAATTGATTTAATTGATTTTTGTCTTTTTTTAATTATTAACTATATACTAAATAATACTTAAACTTAAAATGACACAGAAAAAGGACACGGACAAATCGGTTTAGAACTCAAATAGGGGGGACAACTACCTAGGTAAGGAATCCTACTAGTCAACTTGTAAACTCTCGGAATTGGATTTATGATTGGTACCGTATTCTTAAAATATGAAACTTAATGAATAACTAAAAGTCTAAAGCTAGATCGTTGATCTATATATTTATACAATGTTATTCTCGTACTATAGGTCCGAGGTAATTTCAGAACTTAATCAATGAAAGCGCTGATCAAACAAAAGGTGAATACACTCATAACACTCTTTAAATCGAGTCATTTATCCAAAAACCAAAGTTCACATGGGATAATGTATCTCTAAAACTATAGTATATGCTGGCAATTGGGCTAGTTATACGTGTGTTTGGATCCTCTCATATGTGGTAGAGGGTAGGCATACCCCTCCATGCGTGGCATAAGTTCCCGTCTCATTGAGCCAGCTTATAGGGTTGTGAGGGCTTGACTAATATGATATAATTGGTACTCCGATCTAGAGGGCCGCTAACTATTTCGAGTGTGAACTAAATGTTTTCATAAATGTTTTAGTGTCAGCATGTTCACCAGCATGTGTTGCTGACGTATTTTATAAACTATTTTACAGGTAACCAATAATAGATGTTTGGATTTGGAGTCTAGCCGTTAGACGATCTGATGACTCATGAAGTTTTTTATTAAAATATTGTAAATTATGGTTTATAACTTCAGCTCTTTTGTAATGAACTTAATGGGTGTTTAATTCCCATATTTTGAAAAAAATTACTATTTTAATTCAAGACTTCCACTTTATAACCTTAAACTCTGATATATTTACAAGACAGGTACCAACTGTTGGTCACACACCTAGGCCCTAAGTCGGGGTGTGACACAACATGTATATCTTCTTGTTCTTGATTGTTTGACTCGCAAACACCCTTCGCTACATGTTTATTGTTTGATAAATATATTCATATAATACCACCTTTGATTTGTAAAACTAATTATTATTCTAATCAAAATTTGTAGTTATTAATATATTTAAAATTAAAGTTAATCATAGTTAATATTAAACTTTCTGACGGATTAAAGAACATTATTAAACTTAGGAGACTGAAATTTCCAAATAAATATAATTGTAAAGACCCCATGACAAAAGGGAAGAAATGGTCCGGCTGGATTCAACGGTATGACATGGACAGGGTATTGATAACATATGTCCAAAAACAACATATAATTTTGAAAATGTGTCATGTGTGCTTTTATTTAAGTTAAGGAACGCTTTGGCTTAAATCAGCATGAATCAAGATTGTATTAAAATATAACCAAATACAATAAGTCATGAATTAGTTCCATTATCTTTTTAAAATTCAAGGATAATTTATTACTTAATTCGAGTTAATCTCAAACGTAGAAAAAATTATATTACAAGTTCAGGACTGGTTAGCCATTAAACTTGATAACTTGATGTTCTTGCAAATTGGGCATTTAGAAATTTTGTTGTCACACTCATTACGAAAACACATGTGTCCGCACATCTTTCAAACCATTGTCGCAGGTAATGTTTTGAGGTTTTAGCATGTAATAGTTCCAATTCCACCCTTGTTGGTAGATGTTAGCCGCTTCCCCCGCCAACAACAGCATGAATGCAACCTCATTTCCCTTTCAATTTACAAATGTTGGATATCTTAAATCTTTCGGCATACTCTTTCATTTCTTTTTCCTGCGTTAAAAGTCGAAACCTTTAGAAAATAATTTTTATGAAACTCCGAGTGCGTTAACCAAAAAGGATGGAATTAGTTACATGAAATAAATCATATGATAAATATAATAAAGTTTAATGGCTAACTCGTATGAAAATATAACATAATAGTTTATAAAGAAAAATCATAGAGATTTAGAAAGACTCACAGCCAAGGTGGAGGGGGCAATGAATATGCGAAACTCGAGAATTATGTATATCAAAAACACCAGAACTAAAATTTATAAAGCAACATTCAAAATAAGTGACAAACACAAGAGGAAATTATATAAAAGGAACACACTATTAAAGACGCCACATATACTTAGAACTTAAATGACAAATGAATTTGTTTCCTGAGATATATAACTTACCGACCATCAGCAAGATGAAACCCCAGCTGATATGTACAAGATGGATTGATGCTGATTGACTGTATTTCCTTTTGTAGAATGTTTGCTTATGGCTAAACCATACAATTTGTAGAAGCATATTTAGGAAATAAATCAGGTAACATATTCAGCAAACAAAAACAAAAAGTCCCTACCATGTGTGCGGATTGAAGTTGCTACTGCTATGAACAATCATCATGTTATGAATGTTTGGTGTATGCATTCCTCGATTGCTGCATGATAAAATCAATTAGAAGTTATCATATTCATAACACATTGGAAAGTTTGCTATATAACTAAAATGTAGATCTCCTCACAAAATAACTCAAAACATGAAGAACATATGAATTACAAAACAATAATTAAATAAGGACTTACCCTGTGATGACATCGATTGTTTTCATCTTATATCGGCAACCTAACATTACTAATTAGAGTTGTTGGCGGCGGTAGATGAAGCTAGCGGCCATCAAAGACAGTAACAAAATGAAAATTAGGTTTTTATGACTTTGGGCAGAGTAGGGAGTGATATCTTACTTTTATATCATACGACTACAACAGGAAAATGGATAATTTTTTTCTGCCTAGGAAACTAAATGTGGGCCTGCAAGGGCCTAAAGCATGCACTCTCTTTAGGAAAAATAAAATAAAATAAATTTGAAAAATAAATAGGCAAATACCATAAAACCTATATATTTTCCATTGTCTCTCCGCAAAATTTGTTTCAAATTTTGTTGTACATAAAAATATCAACATAGTTTCTATTTTTTTTCTTTTAAAAAAAGTACCTTAACATTAGTTTGTATATTAAAAAACATAATTTCTACTTTTTAGTATAAATGTCTATTAAAATGCTGAATTAAAATAACAAGAAAAAAAACAACATGTCTCTTAACTATGATTGGATGAAATATTGAAAATATAATTTTATAAATTACATCATATAGCTATAAAAATCATTTGTTTATAACTTTTTAACGGTTTTTAAATTGTTACAAACTATTTTATATTATATGTTTTTTTAGTTACATCATCCAGCTCATATGTTTTTATTATATTGTTTTTGAAAGATTATTTTTTATAACCAACTTATTGAATCAAAAATGGAAAAGAGCAAACAAATATTGAACGATGATTGCATTGACACGTGTTGAATTCAAACAATCAATTCATATTAGTTATTTGTTTACTTTGTATTAATAAGTAAAAGAATTCAAAGTTTTGTTAAAAATTTAACATGTGAAGTGATTTTGTTGTACAAAACAATGTAAAAAGACTTTTGTGAGTAAAAACATGAGGGATAAAAAACAGAAAGAAAGTTTGTTTTTTTTTATAATATTTGCCAATCACATTCCTTAAGGAATGATTCATTTGAATCATAATTTTTTATATACGTGATTTCTATTCAAAATAATCCATTCCATTGTTGAACCTATCATTTCACAATACATTAGTGCTTATTTTAAAGTTAATTATGCGACCATCATGTCTAAGATTTTTTTCTTTTTATGGGTTTTATTTAGTCGATTTTGGGAACTGGTTTATCCGGATTTTGAAAAACTTCATTTATTTGTGAATTTTTCCATAAAAATACACATTACCTCTCCAAAATCACAACATTTAGAAGGAAACACAATTAAGGTGTTGTTTGTTTTTTAAAATAAAATATGTCTGCAATCTGATTTCATCTGATTTAATGTCTGCAACTGAAGATGTGGTCTGAAGGTCTGCAATCTGAAAATATAATACTGTTTGTTTTATAAACTGAAAATCGTCTGCATAAGCTGAAAATTAGTTACCTATCATATATATTACAGTAGATAAAGTCATTTAACGTTTGTAGACTGCTAAAATAATTGGTAGTGGTGTACGAACTATGGAAGTGGGTGGTGGTAGACGATTGTGGTAGGCGGTGAACGGTGGGTGGTGGTGATGGACGGTTGTGGTGGTGGACGGAGATGGTGGCCGACAATGGGTGGTGGTGGTGATGAACGGTGGTGGTAGGTGGTGGACTATGGTGGTGGTGGAAGGTTGTGGCGGGTGGTGGTGGTGGCGGGGGTGGTGGTGGTGGATGGTGGTGGTGGCGGCGGACGGTGGGTGGTGGCGGTGGCGGGTGGTGGTGGATAGTGGTGGCGGGTGGTGGTGGCGACGAACGGTGGGTGGTGGTGGTGGTGGATGGTGGTGGCAGTGGACGGTAGTCGTGGCCGACGGGGGTGGTGGTGGTGATGAGTGGTTAACGGTGGTGAGTGGTTGACGGTGGTGGTGGCGGACGGTGGGTGGTGGTAGTGGTGGACGGTGGGTGGTGGTGGCGGCGGAAAGTGGTGGTGGGTGGTGGCGGCGGACGGTGGGTGGTGGTGGTGGCGGACGGTGGGTGGTGGTGGTGTTGGACATTGGGTGTTGGTACTTGGTATGATGTTAAGAAGTGTGAAGATGTGTGAAGATGGTGAAAAAAACTTATTTTTTAAGACAATAAAAGCAGTTTTCAGATCATTTTTTTTAAAACAAACAGTCTTCAAGAGCTTATGTCTGCGCGCCCGCAGACATAGGCTCCTTGTAGACCTTATAAACAAAAACAAACACAACCTACGTATCGATTCAAATGTAAATGTGTTACCCAAGGTGTAACGTAATTTATTATTATTATTATTTTCTTTATATATATATGTGTGTGTGTGTGAAGCTGCTATTTTAATAGATATATGTGTGCTTCCCATTAAGTTCTTGGTTAACTTTTTCAGGGCCGTCTCTAATGATTTAAATACCTACGTCGAGCGGAAATAAAAAAGCTCGTAAGCCTTAACGAACAACGAAATATATAAGCTAATTTTTATAAACGATGATTAATGTTATAATAATAAATATAACAATAATATTATATTTATGTAATATCTAAATTTTCAAAACCCTAAAGTTCTTATACTTATGCGAGTTATTAATACAAAATTTATTAAAATTAATATATAGTCAATTTTTAAAAATTGTTTAAAGGATTTAAATTGATATGTTGAAATAAAAATTTAGGGTGAAGTATAACTTATACAAAACTAAAATGGGTGAGTATATAAATAATATATTTAATTATGAAATAAAGATCAAGGGTTATTTTTGTCATTATTTGAAACTTGATTTTGTTGTCATCTTCTCCACCAAGACTTTCCGGCAAAATTATTCGGTGAACCTATTTTTCCAGTGACTTTTAAACACCAAAATTAACGATGGATTCAACCAATTGACAATGCCGTTTGACTCAAGATCTTTTATATATCAAACATATATACGTATAAAAAAGTTTGAGCCCTCCAAAACTTCTGAGCCTTGGCCGAGAGTGCGGCTCGCACACCTGCAGGCCGGCCCTGAACTTTTAATCTACTTCTTTCGGGTTCGATCCAAGCATCATCCTGATAAACTTCATTCAATTGTAAGATGTTTTTTTTAATTTATTAATATTATAATGTTTAAAATTAATTTTACCAATATTTTTTTTTCTTAAATGACTTTTCAAATATATTGTTTTCCTAAATTTTGAATATATTGCTGTGGTGTTCTTGTTTTTATTTATTTTATTATAAAAATTTTATTTTAAACGGAGTTAGGTCAAATGTAATATATTTTTATATCTTCTATTTCAAATTCACATTCATGATCCTTAACGCTCATTTCATAGCAACGTAACACTAATTAAATTTTTGAATCTAACGTTACCATCTGGTTATATTTGTTTACCTTTTGATGTAAATTTATTCACCACTGAGTCACAACAACTAGGAAAGATAGCCAACTAGTTGTAAATGTAACATCATAAAGTTTTTAAATAAAAAGTATTTGTATAATTTGTAAACTTTTATAGGAATGAGAGGGGGCAAAGCGTCATAAGCCCAAAACTTTAGTTTTTTTCCAAAGTATACACTAAATTTGCAATACAGTCGCATACAAAATACGTCACTAATAACAAAAAATAATTCCGACGGAAGACATGTAATAATGTGGGGCACTAAAAAAGTGTCAATAGAAGTTGTGACGCTAAGACTATTCGCTATGGTGAGGGGCTTCGAAGCCCCTCCCCAGTGCCACGTCAGCGCCATGTGGGCACTGGGGGCTTCGAAGCCCCACCCGAAAGTCGCCCCTCTATGGTGCGGGGAGCTTCGAAGCCCCTTTAATACATATATACATATGTATGTATGTGTGTTTGAGAGATAGAGAGAGAGAGGGTCCCACCATCCAATCCTCATCCGCGCCCAGCGTCACAACCACCTTTCCCTCGGCGCCCTTGGTTGGACCGCGCCCCACAGCGGTGTTCCACGCCCAACAGCGCCCGCCACATCATCCATCAGAGCCCCATAGCGACCAGTCTAACGCCTTTTAGTAATACTTTTGTTATCTGCCACACAAAGTTTTGGACTTCTAGTGTCACTTTTTTATTGCCACAACATACAAAAAAAAATTGTGGCATAATTTTTATTTTTTACCTTTAAAAAATAATCATGATTATATATTCATATTAGTTTTAGTGGCACTTTTTTCCTACAATAGAAAATTTTTTGTGACAATATTTGTGTCAATAAAAATTGTTACTATATAAATATATGTACTATTTTAATATGCATATAATTTGCCAAATAAAATCATATGATTTACATTATAAAATAAAAGCTCGCTAAAATTGTAAATATAGATATCATAATATTATAACTTCAATAATAATTTCAATTTGAAACATATCCAAATGTTAGACAAAAATTGTGTAATAAATAAGATATTTCAAATTCCAAATATTTACACGACCGGTCTAATCGTTCTTTTGAGTTAGAATTTCGCTTTCATAAAACTTCTCTATAAAGCTTCTCACGATATTTACCCTACCATCATCAAACATATAAACAAGCATTAGTATTGATTATGAAAAGTTATAAAGGTCACTCATTTATGAAAGCCTTTTGTATCAAAACTTAGAGCACAAGATTTAGAAAGAAAAACGAAGCTAAAGATCATTTTAATCTTCGATTTTGACATTGTTAGAAAGGAAACAAGATTTTGTGAAGGTTCCAGGTGCAAATTTTAAGAAGCAGCTCTAATCATCTTTGAAATTGTTTGTGAAGCTTAGTTTCGACTTAAAGGTACGTTTTGAGGTAATGATTATGTTTTCATGATCGTTTACGTATGGAACTGTAATGTCCCGAATTTCTAAGAATAATATTAAAATATCATTTACGTTGGAAGAATTAAGTTAAGTTATAATAATAATAATAATAATAATAATAATAATAATAATAAAAGGATGGTGGGTTAAAATAGATGGAATTAAATTATGAACTTAGATGAAGATGGGCCTAAAGTCCATGATCTTAGGGAGTATAATACCCCTTAAACCCTAATCATTCCCATCTCCATCCATTCTACACACTAGCATACACCATCAAAAACACACACTCAAGTCAAACACTATCTACACTATTCTATTCAATGATCCAAGACTAACGGAATGTAAGAAATCGTTTATCTCAGCTGACCCAACAAATTAGAACCCGACACCGCAGCCTTGGGATGCCGAAAGAGCCGTTTGAATCTAGATCTAGCTTTATTCGGGTGTTTAATCAACATAAAACGAGCTTAAGGTGTAACAACTCGGGATTTTAAATTAACATTTTATAAATCGTTACCCGACCCTTTTTATGTCCGGCAAATTTTATCAAATGAAATATCGCGTTTATTAAATAAATAATTATTTTATTCTTGAATTGTTTATTTATTTATTTTATATAAATTAACTTTGCAAATCTATTCTTTTTACCCTCAAATATACTTAACCATGTTTTGTTTTCATCCTCATAGTCTAGGGATCAATTTGCAAAATCTGATTAAATATTAATATATTTTATAAACAAGCCCAAACCCACAAACAGAACCCGTTTACCCGTGGCCCGTATACAATACCCGTTTAGCTATCTTGTGCCGTAATCCTCGTCATAAACTTGGAATTTATATGTGCAAATCGTTATTATTGCCTAATCGAGCTTCACCGTCATATCAATTTAAGAAATTTCGATCAAAAAGGTTTTGTATTCTATATTAATCAAAACCGTATTTAATAAAATTGGGATTATACTCTTAACAGTTTACAATAATACAATTAAACCCTACCGCATCTTCCTCGTGACCCAACGATCAAAAGCCCTTACCTTAATTCCTCTAACTTTCAACTAACCTCGATGTTCATGCGTTTTTCCGGCCGGCTACCTCCGTTCATCAATATCCAGTTTATAGATCAATAGTCGTTCATCAATATAAGTTTATTGAAACTTATAATGTTCTATGATAGTAACCTTGAGAGCTGTGACAATCAGCTCACGCCCCGACATTTTCGCCGTAGGTTGGGGTGTGACATAAGGGCCACCTTAGCTTATATCTGGACACCCCGAAGCTACCCGGGTTATAAACAATCAAAATCCGGCCAACCATGGTGGTTAACGGCCAATGGCGGATCAAGGAAATTTTATCACAGGGGTCGGAAATTTTTTTTATCTGTACATAATTTTTTAGCTGTTAAACTGTGATCTTCATCATCATCATCATCATCGTACTCAGTATATCCCACCAATAGCAATGCTATGGTAGGGTCTGAGGAGGGTAAGATGTAGACAGCCTTACCTCTATCCCATAGGGATATAGAGACTGCTTCCGGTGAGACCCCCGGCTCGATAGTAGTTTTGCATCAAGCCTTGGACATAAGGCACATAGCACTCAATCATCGGGACACCGGCTGATTGGTGCATGTGCCCTTGTCTTTCGGCTATCAACGCCACCACATGATGCCTGATTAACCTTCCGCCACTTTTAACGTTATTTTCATGAGATTAGTAAAATAATGTCAAAATTAGTGCAATTTTACTTTTGCCCACCTGAGGGTTCACGCATATATACATTATATACGCGCACCGCAAGCAGGGCGTTAAATAACATTATAAACCCTAAACTGTGATCTTATTATTAATATTATTATAATTAGCAGTAGTTTTTAGATAGCTGTTAAACTTTGATTTCCTTTATTTTGCTTCATACACATGTACTTAGAGCCGAGGGTCTCTCTGGAAGCCACCTCTTTATTCCTTTGGATAGAGGTACGGTGTGCCTACATCCCACCCTTCCCAGACCCTACTTATAGCTTTGCTATCGGTGGGATTTTACTGGGTATGATTGATTGATTGATTGAATTAACCATCGCTATATAAAAAACTTTTTCGTCCGGTTCGACCATCGGGTCGGGCCGAATTGCGCCGGTCATATATATAGAAAAAAATGATAATTAAACAAAGAATAATATAACAAAAGAAAAGTACGAGAAACTTTATTATAAATGCATAATTATTGAACAATATATCTAGTTTTGTTATCCGCGAGCTTTCATTTTCTGAAATATAACCAAAACATCATCTAGTTTGACATTTATAAGCAGGTTGTTTTTTAATGAAATAAATAAAATTATCGTTTAAACTCTCATCACCCGTATGATTACGTAAATTGGACTTCAGGTATTCTATCGCCGAAAAGCAAATTTCAACGCATACGGTTGCAATGAGTAATAATGATATGAGTGGTAACTTCAATTAACGAATAAACAATACACTAATGCAAATGAAGTAAGTGAGCAAAATAATGTATAGCTGAAACATTTTTTTAGATTAAAACACTTAATCCATTAAATTTACATGATCTATTACTTCCGCCATCATACTCCTTTTTTTTAATTAGCTTAAATGTAGATTAATTTGGGAGTTTGAGACTTGTGCTTATAAATTGAGCATAGATTAATTGAGCATTTGAGCTTAAACTTGTATTTTAATTATTTCCTACTAAACTCAAATTTAGTTGGTATATTATTTATATACATTTATATAATTAAACTTGTAAATATGTCAAATAAAAATTATTGGGGTCGATCTCAAATTTCATAAGGTTGTTCTCAAAATCCCAACAGGGTCATTGTGCCGTCCCCGAAATCACACAAGGGTCGGGGTCAAAATTATACAGGGGTCGGTCGGGATTAACACATATATGCTAGTAAAAAAAATTTCACAGGGGACGGACCCCCCACCTCAAAGTGTGGCTACGCCACTGTTAACGGCGGTTGACAACACCGGAATCTAAGAAAAACCCTAAAAACGCATATAAGAGGGTGGATCTGCACATATAGGGCGTATAAGTATGTATGTTGTATATGTATGGACCGTATAAGTATGTATAAGGCATATATGTATATAGCGTATATGTATATGTAGTCGCGCATGTATATAACGTATATGTATGCATGTCGTATATGTATATAGCGTCTATGTATATGTAGCCGTTTATGTATGTATGCATGCCGTATATGTATGTCGTATATGTAACGACCGTATAAGTATGTATAGGGCGTATATGTAGCCATGTATGTATATAACATATACGTATGCATGCCAGCCATGTATGTATATAACGTATATGTATATATGGCCGCGTATGTGTATAACGTATATGTATATATGGTCGCGTATGTATATAACGTATATGTATGTATGCATGCCATATATATATATATATATAACGCATATGCATGTATGTATGTATGTATGTATGAATGTCGTATATGTGTGTATGTCGTGTATGTATGTATGCCGTAATTACATGTATAACACATGTGTCTGTATGATGTATATATATGTATGATGTATACGTATACAAAAATATGGACTTATACGGTAAATATGCTAAGAACAAGGAACCAATTAATAATGAAAGCAAATGTTTAAAATGAGAAAGACCTAGAAAGAAGGACCAAGTACGCAAACGAGCACTAGAGTAGTAGCTAACTTATGTGCCTTATTACAGTCAGTAGTGCCCAGCTAAGGAGGGGAATTACGATTAACTCCGAACGTAACAGAACCCATATGAGTTTCTAGCCCCATTTCCTTGCTATGTTTCCGGGGATGTGTGCATACTCGATGTGATTAGTTAAGACACTTACCTTAAGTGGTAAGTGTATGATATGTGACTGTTTTACGTATGATGTTTGAATGATATATGAATGCTATAGAAGAGATTAGGAGTATGTACGAAGATGTATAATTATATATATATATATATATATATATATATAGTATGGTACAGAAGAAGGGAACCTGACCCTAATAATATTCGAGGTAGAAGGGAACCGGGCCCTAATAATACTCGAGGAAGAAGGGAACCAGACCCTAATAATGTTTGAGGCAGAAAGGGAACTAGGCACTAATAATACTCGAGGAAGTAGGGCGTAATGCTCTTTAAAACGTATAAGTATGTAAAGTAAGATTTAAGAAAAAGTACGAAAGAAAGAAAGAAGGAAGGTATATACTTATGTATGTACGAAAGAAAGATGAACAGGTTAAGTAAGTAATATGTATCTTTGGATACGTATAAGTAAGTATGGGAATGAAATGTATGTTGTCTGATTAACTAGAACTCAATCAGCGTAGCTGACTTTTAGTATGCACACAAGTATATAGGTTAAAAGAGCTAGCAAAAGCATGGCACATGACATGGATTGCATGGTTGGCATCTAAAGATGGAAGAAATGATGTTTTATCTTATGTTTTATGTTGAGACAATTAGTGATGTTTTAAGATAAGTATTCTATGGTTTGTAAGAAATTGTTGACTTTTATTATTTCCATGAAAAGTTTTAATTAACTCTAATATTTAGAACTGTGTTTAAGAGTAAATCCAACGTCCATGTAGGGCACCGGGATCGGGGCCTTACAGAAACGTTATGAAAGTGTTAATTAAACCATTTGTAGTCATAAATTTACATGCTTTATTCATTTTAGGACTTCTTTGATTACCTTGCATTGAAGATTGAGATCTCAGGTATCTTCGATAAGCATCTTGTAAGTTTTTGCTAAGGTGATATGTCACATACAAAGTAGTAGTCGCACAAAACATAGTATTCACATAACGTTAGTTCTCGCAAGGATAGTTTTTGTGTGTATGTTAGTTCTTACTTCGAATACTTCTCACACATCTACGTGAGTACTTTATTCAAAGAGAAAACTATGGTTATATGATTACTAGGGTAGATTGAGTATTGTGGTTAGGGGTGAGCAGAAAACCGAATTAACCGAACAGAAACCGAATTAACCTAAAATACCGAACCGAAAAAACTGAACCGAAGCATTAACCGACGGTTAATTTTTGTTTTTTTTTAAATCAAATTTTCGGTTTCGGTTCCGTTTTCCATTTTTAAAACCCGAACCGAACCGATTAATGGTGATGAAGATTATGAAGACTGGGATTAAACTTTGAAGATGAACAAGATGATGAATGAATATTAGAACTAAACTTTTTAGTGTTTTTTGGTTAAAAACTTTGCTGAATTTTAAACTCTATTACTCTAGCAACTTTGTATACGTATGGCTCCACGTAACATGCGTCTAATTTTGTTTTTTGTGTTCAATATATTTGTGGTACTCTAATACACTCTTAAAAGCTTCAAATTATCATCTTCATTTTTAATTTTTTTTTTTTGCAATGTCTACACATAATTAAAATAAACCGACTATAACCGAACCGATACCGAAAATAACCGAAAAAATGAGCGATTTGTATATTCAAAAACCGATGAATTCGGTTTCAGTTTTGCCTAAAACCCGAACCGAACCGTGCACAGCCTTAATTGTGGTATGCAACCACTTGATAGTGTGAGACCCTAGTTATGCAAGTACTTAGGTCGGCAAACACTTTACATGAGTGAATACCTCGAGTATTCACTAAGTATGGGATTTAATAGTTAGGAAGTTTGCAAGATCAAGTGAGTTTCTAGAACCCTCTTTATGTTATAGATTTGGGACGATGTGCATACTCACTATATGATTAATTAAATTGAGAAAATGATTTTGGATCCTAGCCTTGTACAATAAAGAATGACTAAGTAAGTGTGTGTGTATATATATATATGGGAAAATTATCCAATACAATAATATCTTATCATACATTATGTACACGACTTCCTACACCATTTGATTTTAGAAAACACACAGAGCCCTAATGCAAGAAAACTTCAATGTCTCATCACCTATGCTTGAAATTCATCATCGTCGTTCAAGCTTTGAACTAATTCTCTAGGTAATGGATCGGTCCATATCAATCTCGTGGTCATGCAATGGTTGATTCACGTCTCAATCATCAAAAGGTTAACCATTTTCTAAATTGATACATGAAATCAAATCGCAAGATCTCGAAATCATCAATCTATATCTAATTAATCATCAATTCATCAAAAAAAAACACATCTACATACTCCGTTGAATTAATTTTAGACTTGAGGATAATGGGGTTTTAACCCTGAAAGTATTAGGTTTTAAGCTTGAACGTTTTAGGTTTTGACCTTGAATGTTTCTAAGTTTTAACTTTGAACGTTTTAGGTTTTAACCTTGAACGGTTTAGGGTTTAACATTGAATATCATAGGTTTTGGAATTTGACTTGAACGTATTTGTTTTTTTAACCTTTAACGTATTCGCATACCTAATATACGTTAAGCGATTATTGTACATAATTCTTCAATTAGATGTAAAAATGATATAAATCTCGATTTCACATGTAAAATATTAATTTTAGCATAAACGTTTTAGATTTTTTGCTTATAAATACATGTAGAAAACATTTCAATAGAAAAAATGAATTTTGCAAAAAATATATTTTTTTTAGTTTTTTAACTGAAAATATATTTTTTAAAACGGCTTCTACATGTGTTTATACGTAAAAAAAACTCTAAAAATATTATGTAAAAATGCGTTTTTTATATGAAAAATGAATAGAGACAGGTTCAAGAGGAAACTCAAAAAAAGTGGGGAACTGCGGAACTCTTCAATTTACATGTAAAAAAAATACTAAAAAATTCATTTTTCATGTAAAAAGCATATCTTTACATAATCTTTTTTGAGTTTTTTTATATATAAACAAATGTAGAAGTCGTTTAAAAAAATCAGTTAAAAAACTTAAAACAAATATTTTTACAAAATTCATTTTTTCTATTGAAATGTCTTCTACATGTATTTATAAGCAAAAAAAAATCTAAAACGTTTATGGTAAAACGAATTTTTTATATGTGAAATCGGGTTTTATATTATTTTTACATCTAATTGAAGAGTTCTCATGTTCCACACTTTTTTTGAGTTCTCTCTTGAACATGCCCCTATATATATATAGGGTAAGGATCCTAAGAGAACCCTATGCAAATTGAGAACTTTGAGAACCATTTTGGATCACTAAAAACACCTTTAAAAAAATACTTAAAAAAATCATAAAACAAAAAATAGCAAAAAATTTTAAAAAAGTAAAAAAATCAAAATTCTTATATTTCATTCCGGTTTCATTAAAAAAATAAAAAAAATGTCGTATTATACACATATGTATAATTTTATTTAATCTTTAGTTACGTAATATACACATATGTACAGTATCATTTATCTAAAATTATACACATGTGTATAAAAAAATCATATAAATGTACATATATGTATATATTATACATATGTGTATATAATTTGCCAAACCGCGTTTTTTTAATGAAACCGGGATGTTAAAATAAGAATTTTGGCTTTTATACTTTTTTCATTTTTGTGTTTTTTTTATTTTATGATTTTTTTAATTTTTGGATTTTTGTGGTCCAAAATGGTTCTCATAGTTCTCAATTTCAAAAAAGTTCTCTCATGATCTTGATTCTATATATATATATATATATATATATATATATATATATATAGGGGAGAGATATTTTGAGAACTTGATGAGTTGTAAGAACTTTAAGAACTTAATTTTGGACCACACATTTAATTAAATGAGTTTGAATATGTGGCTGAGATTAAATTTGATTAAAAAATGAATCAGGAGAGAAAAATAAGTATTTTTGATAATTACACAAATTTAAATGTTAGTTACATATGTGTAATAAATCGATTCGGTGGGTAAAAAATTACAGTATTTTTTGTACATTACTAACACTTACGTATTACACATGTGTAAAATAAAATTTAAAAAAAAATTGTTACGTTGAGTTCTTTCGAGTTCTTAAAGCTCAAAGCGGTTCTCAAAAGAAATCAATCATATATATATATATATAAACTTCTTATTTACATATGTAATGAAAACTTTATTTTATAAATATGATAAAACTACTCTCTCTCTCTCTCTCTCTATATATATATATATATATATATATATATATATATGGTTAGTTTCATTACAGAACTTCAAAAAACTTAAGAACTTTGAGAACTCATAACAACCAACTATTTTTTTGATTTTTTTTAATATATTACTATTTTTAGAGAGTAGTTTTATCATATTTATAAAATAAAGTTTTCATTACATATGTAAATAAGAAGTTTATATATGTGTAAATTTATGTAATAACAAACTTACATATGTGTAAACAAAAATTTAGATATGTGTAAAAACTAATATTCATAATTGTAATCGTAAATATAGATATAAAAACTAATAAAACTATACCCAAATAACATGAATATACAAAAAAGTTTTATAAAAAACGTTAGTTATTAAGAGTTCCTTCAAGTTCTTAAATAATTTAAGAGTTCTGTAATGATATTCATCCTCTCTCTCTCTCTCTATATATATATATATATATGGATGGGTTATCCTAAAAAACTGAGTGTGTCTAAAAAGTATAGGAAGTAATCTGGAAGGTTAGATCTTGGTTGTCAATGGTCAAGATTGAAAGATGGAACATATTGAGGAGTGTTTTATTTTAAAGGGTTAGATTAGTGTGTTAAAGGAT
Source organism: Bidens hawaiensis (assembly GCF_021521415.1). Classification (NCBI taxonomy): domain Eukaryota; kingdom Viridiplantae; phylum Streptophyta; class Magnoliopsida; order Asterales; family Asteraceae; genus Bidens; species Bidens hawaiensis. The sequence goes on from NW_027500611.1 coordinate 17,797, forward strand.
AATTTAGTCATAGTAGATTTGGAATCTCCTATTTTTATGCAATCAATATTTGATCTTCCAAAAATTGTTACCAATATAATATCTTTTTATTAGTTAAAAAGATAATCAAAACACACTAATGTTCACAAACCTGTACATAATAACCACCATTCACAGAAAAAAAATTACTATGTTCTTGATTCAAAAACAATTACAGAGGAACCAACAATTATGAATAAAAACACACACTCATAATTCCTCATCATACGTTCTCACCGTCGTCGTCTTTTTACCGGCTTGCGTCGTCGTTAAGACACTCTTGTTAAAAACACACTAACATGAGTGTTTTAATTACCGTCTTATCGGCTTGCGTCGCCGGATTGCGTCACCGGAAAATTAAAAACACACCAATAATCAAAACACACTAATGTTCACAAACCTGTACATGATAACCACCATTCACAAAAAAAATTACTATGTTCTTGATTCAAAATCAATTACAAAGGAACCAACAATTATGAATTAAAAAACACATTCATAATTCCTCACAAAAACACACCCAATTATAACGTAATATTCGTTGTAGGTTAGCAGCGGCGATAGATCTGAACATATCGGTGATGACCTAAAACACTTTAATTCTTAAAAAAAAATATTAAAAAGTAAAACACTCTTGTGAGATTTAAACATAGTAATAGGAAAAATCTATATACTATAACAAAGTATTATTTTTTAGTAATTGACTGACTAAAACACACAATCGGATCAAACTTTAGAGACGTATAACCCAAAAAGTAATATAATAAATGTAGCTTATCATTTTCAACACAAATATAGAATTCTCCATGTTAAAGCTTGAAGTCGTGAATAATAATAATAATAATAATATAACTACCTTTTTATATTTATATTACGGTGATGGAATTAAAAACCAAGAACTCAAAGTTTTATAATACTAGATACATGATTTTAGAAATGAGATCAACGACCTTTTAATTTAAATTGAAGCTTGAAAATAGAAAGGATAATAATTAATGATTTAATTCCAAAAATAATGAAAAACAATATGGACCATCATACCCCTATGTGTTATATTTAATCCAATGGTCCATATTGTTTCCTACACTTCTTATGAATCTATTCCTTTTTATTTTAACCTTTCTCTCTATCACTCTCTCTCTCTATATATATATATATATGCGCACACATGTAGACATTTCAATAGAAAATATAAAATGAAAAGGCAGTCGAGTTGCGAAAATCTATATCAATCTTTGATCTAATTTAATCGAATGCTAGGATTGAATCTGAAATGGTCCCACTACTTTTTTACTTTTTAATATGATAAAGTACAATGAAGGGTAAATTAGGCATATGCATTCTCTCTCTCTCTCTCTCTCTCTATATATATAAGGGTTCAAATAAAAAGAAGTTGTTTACTAGAAATGGTAAGAACCAATAGAATTTTGACGTTTGACATTAAAACCTATGGTGAAAGAACAATTATAGGAAACCATGTCGGTTATAATGGTGAAAGAGTAATTGTAGGAAACTATGATGGTTTTTTGTAATTTTAAACCTCAACCATTGATTGATATGATCCAATAGCTATGATTTATTCCCAGTCTTTCTAGAATACCACTTGTTTTTATGATAATGAAATTGAGAACTATTTTGAAATTGAGAACTATGAGAACTATTTTGGACCACAAAAAACCTAAAAATAAAAAAAAATGAAAAAAGTAAAAAAAAAATAAAATTTTTGTTATTTTTTGTTTTATAATTTTTTTAAATATTTTTTTAAAGATGTTTTTAGTGGTTCAAAATGATTCTTAAAGTTCTCTATTAAAAAGGATTCTCTTTGGATACTTGTCTTATATTTATATATATTATTTACTATTTAGTTGTCATGTTTCTTTATCCTTTTCAATTTTCAAACTAAAGTTTTGAATTTGATTCACTCTTCTTTTCAGGTGCAAATTCTATACCAAATAATATAAAATGAATCTTGAGGTGAAGAAGATGAATACATTCCAATTTACCACATCAGTTTACTCAAACCACAATCAGAGACTCGAGGCGGTGGTTGTTTGAAACTCTAGCGTCGTTTGGCTAGAATCAGTCAACCATAGCCCCTACCTCGTCACTATGAACAACCACCGTTAGAGAGCAGCGGTGGTCGTTCGACTATCGGTAAAAGGTAAGAATTATGTACTTGTTTTTCAGTTTCACCTTTAGCACATAGATTTAAGAAGAATATTAATATTACGAGTTGCAATGAAGGTGAGTGGACGACCTCTATAATTGTTGGGATAAGAATAGGTGATTTCACATTTTATTTCTTTTAAAAGGGATTTAGAGGTAATATATTATATAAAATCCAAATTATTTGTGTTTACTTTCAAATACTATCTAAAAACTTATAAATATTGCTTGAAAATTATCAGTTTTGCTCACATGATTGTCATGTTACTCACCGATGTGATATTTTAATTTTATTTATTATTTTAAAATTGTTCTCCTTGGAATCTTCACTAAGCACATTACTCGATAACTGTAAGATAACTGTAATATGCAGTGAAAAATAGAATTTTTTACTAAACTAGCAGCATCGGTGAAAAAATTATTTACCATTTTGATGTGCATTAAAAACTATTTACGAAACTAGTGTTTCCACCTATTTTTTTCACTTTTTACTTTTAGATCAACTTATTAATGCATTTTTATTTCTTCCATTAGTTTATCCATTATTTATTTCTATTTCTTGATTCTTATATATTTTCATTTGGTTAATCCGATAGCTTCCTTCAGATATTTTTTTAACATTCAACCTTTTCTTATTTTTTCTAAATCATTTTTATTATTATTTTATTTCTTCTCTTATTTGATTTTCTTTTGTCTTTTTCCTTAAAAATATATGTTCATTTTACGGAATTTGTTTTTTGGGTTAGTTAAGGTACTGTAACAAACCTAATTAATAAAGCTTGATTCGCACCCGCAATACTTGGTTTTACCGTTTTTATTGTTATTTTTTTTAAATATGTTAATTTTATGAATTTATTTTTCGGGTTTAGTTTCGGTACCGTGGAACCTAAGCGATACAAACGTGAATTCCATCTGTAACGATTAAGTTCTACACTTCTACACGCATCAATGGACCCGCACGAGTGCCATTACATTATCCCTATTTTTTAAAACTTAAAGCTAGACTAATTTGAAATCGAAATCATGTCCTTAAGGCTAGGTAATGGGGCAAGAAGTGGGGCGAAATCATGTCCATTGATCTGGTACTATAGCGAACCTAATCGTTACAGATGGAATTCACTTTAGTATCGCTTAGGTTCCACGATACCGAAACTAAACCCGAAAAATAAATTCATAAAATTAACATATTTTTAAAAAATAACAATAAAATCGGTAAAACCAAATATTGCAGGTGCGAATTCAAGCTTTATTAATTAGGTTTGTTACGGTACCTGAACTAACCCAAAAAAAATTCCGTAAAATGAACATATATTTTTAAGAAAAAAGAAAAAGACAAGAAAATATATTAACTCAAAAGAAAATCAAATAAGAGAAGAAATAAAATAATAATAATGATGATTTAGTAAAAATAAGAAAAAGTTGAATGTTAAAAAAATATCCGAAGGAAGCTATCGGATTAACCAAATGAAAATATATAAAAGAAATAAAAATGCATAAATAAGTTGATCTAAAAGTAAAAAGTGAAATAAATAGGTGGAAAACACTAGTTTGGTAAATAGTTTTCAATGCACACCAAAATAGTAAATAGTTTTTCCACCAACACAAGTTTGAGAAAAAACTCATAAAAAAAATTTTGATTTCTTTCTTTCAACAAAAGTATCGACGGTGGTCTTGTGATAGGAGGTGTTGGTTTAATTTCAAGCCAGTTTTTAATGAAGATTCCAACACCATACATTTTCTTTTATAATTTTAATTAATTATCTTTTAACATATATATATTTTTTAATATTTTCATGTATCTTGTCAAATATTGATTTAGAATGGGTTGAATTTGTTTAAGGTTTATAAAAGACTATAAGTTTTACTACTTGTCACTCCTACATTAAACCTTACTTTTTTTAATAAATTTATAATAATAATTATCATTTTTAAAATTTGTTAATTTAATATTTACTTCTTATTTTTTTTTTCAAACATTTTGATATTTATAATTGTCTTTTATTTTAAAATTATTTTAATGACTATTGTTACAACTGTATTAATAGTGTTTAACGGGTTTATTGTTTATTGTATACTGATTATTTATTAAATATTGTATTTTCAAGAATTAATCGTGTAATACACGGGCCTCAAACTAGTAGATATATATTTTATTTAGTTCATCAACTTGTTTGTTTTTTATGAAATATAATTTAGAACTGATTTTTTGTTAGAAGACATGTGACCAGTAGGATTTTTTTGTAATTTTTTACATATTTAAAACTGATGAATAAACTTAGGTGACACAAGTTAACATATGTTAAGATGTGAGGAAACTGAGTAACACAAACTCAGTTTTTGTTTAATTTAGATTTGTATATTTACTTTATTTAATTCATAAGTATGTTTGTTTTTTAAGAAATTGTAATTTAGACTTACTTTTTGTCACAAGACATGTGACCACCGAATAACATGTATTTTATTTACATATGTAAAATTGTTGAGTAAACGTATGTAACATAAATTAACATATGTTACAAGATATTAGCACAGTGAGTAACACAAGTTATTTCAACAATTATCTAAAAGTTGTTTTTATTTCAGGTGGGTATTGAAGTCAATCGAGAAGAAGATGATGGAGGTGTTGTAGTACAAACATTTATAAACTAGTATATGGCTAAATACATGTATTAAAATGTGTACATTTGAATTGTAATATCCTACTTTTGATATTAATAATAAATAAAACAATTTCGTTTACTTAATGTTGTGTTATTATTTAGTTTAGTTAAATAAAATAATATAGTGTGGACTTGGACAATAATAGATGGAATAAGGGATGGTGATGGCCCTTATGTTCATGAGCTTAAGGCTATATAAACACCCTTAAACCTCCCTAAAACCCTAAAACCCTGATTCTTACATCCAGCCTCCATAACACACTCAAAAACACACAAACACTCATCTTTCATTTCGGCTCGGATCGGAATCCGAACCAAGAAGAGTTTGTGTTAGATATTTATCATACAAGCAAGAAACACGTCTAGATTCACATGTTGAATCAAACCCGAAGCTAGAAGTGAACCAAACATCTACATTTTAGGTTAAAGGTTAAGATTTTGAGGTCGGTTTGCCCTAAGATATGATACTAAGGCAAATCGTGCCTTATTATGTATGAAAAATGTAAACTTAAACGTAAACAAGATGTTAGGAATGAAACGTGTAACATTCGTTAAGTTTTAAACCCAAAAACCCGACCCATTTTAAATTTTCGGTTTTGTTTTTATATATATCTCAATATTCGTTTCATGTATTTTACATAACACTCGTCGATTTTTAGTTATTATTCGTTCGTTTCCTATTTCGTTTTTAATCAGTAACGAAACTTCGAGATTTAACGTGTTGATTTAATCGATTTGCGAACTATATGGGTGTAATTCAAAAACTTTCCAAGAATATAAACTTGTTATTTAATATAATTAACTTTTGAAAGTTTAAGGTTCATTTTGTAAATATATTTTAACTTATGTTTTAAAGTTTATTTAAAGTTCAGGGGACAAAAATGTAAATTGATTTAAATTATAATAATATGGAAAATACCCAGCCCGCCCCCATGTTCCCCGTGTTCCTTGAAAATCCGGCGACCAAAACCCACTTCGGCAAGCCACTATAACCCCGTAAAACTCGTTCTTTGGCCCATTTATCTCGTTTAGCACGTTTCTCCACTAATTAGGACTTGTGTAATCAAGTTAAATAACGCGTCATAACAACCTTTAATGTCCGATTTAATCCCATAATCGCCAGAAACATAATACACATCCAATAATGATCAATTAACTCTAATTGCTCCAATTGAGACTATAAAAATGATGCAAAGCTTCGTTTAAACTTGTCCCAAACAGCAAACTGATCTATCTTACCCTCTGAAATCATGTTTTGATCGTCCAAGTTCGAACTTCGGCCGAACACCGTTCACCCTCATCCCGACACGTTTCTAGGTAATTGATATATGGTTTTGAATCATTTTGATCTTATTAACAAAACCCTTAACGAAGATTCAACAAACTAATTAGGACTTGTAATCAAGTTAAATAACGCGTCATAACAACCTTTAATGTCCGATTTAATCTCATAACCGCCGGAAACATAATACGCATCCAATGATGATCAATTAACTCTAATTGCTCCAATTGAGACTATAAAAATGATGCAAAGATTCATCTAAACTTGTCCCAAACAACAAACTGATCTATCTTACCCTATGAAATCGCGTTTTGATCGTCCAAGTTCGAACTTCGGCCGAACACCGTTCACCCTCATCCCGACACGTTTCTAGGTAATTGATATATGGTTTTGAATCATTTTGATCCTATTAACAAAACCTTTAACGAAGATTCAACAAACTAATTAGGACTTGTAATCAAGTTAAATAACGCGTCATAACAACCTTTAATGTCCGATTTAATCTCATAACCGCTGGAAACATAATACGCATCCAATGATGATCAATTAACTCTAATTGCTCCAATTGAGACTATAAAAATGATGCAAAGATTCATCTAAACTTGTCCCAAACAACAAACTGATCTATCTTACCCTATGAAATCACGTTTTGATCGTCCAAGTTCGAACTTCGGCCGAACACCGTTCACCCTCATCCCGACACGTTTCTAGGTAACTGATATATGGTTTTGAATCATTTTGATCCTATTAACAAAACCCTTAACGAAGATTCAACAAACTAATTAGGACTTGTAATCAAGTTAAATAACGTGTCATAACAACCTTTAATGTCCGATTTAATCTCATAACCGCCGGAAACATAATACGCATCCAATGATGATCAATTAACTCTAATTGCTCCAATTGAGACTATAAAAATGATGCAAAGATTCATCTAAAATTGTCCCAAACAACAAACTGATCTATCTTACCCTATGAAATCGCGTTTTGATCGTCCAAGTTCGAACTTCGGCCGAACACCGTTCACCCTCATCCCGGCACGTTTCCAAGTAATTGATATATGGTTTTGAATCATTTTAATCCTATTAACAAAACCCTTAACGAAGATTCAACAAACTAATTAGGACTTGTAATCAAGTTAAATAACGCGTCATAACAACCTTTAATGTCCGATTTAATCTCATAACCGCCGGAAACATAATACGCATCCAATGATGATCAATTAACTCTAATTGCTCCAATTGAGACTATAAAAATGATGCAAAGATTCATCTAAACTTGTCCCAAACAACAAACTGATCTATCTTACCCTATGAAATCGCGTTTTGATCGTCCAAGTTCGAACTTCGGCCGAACACCGTTCACCCTCATCCCGACACGTTTCTAGGTAATTGATATATGGTTTTGAATCATTTTGATCCTATTAACAAAACCCTTAACGAAGATTCAACAAACTAATTAGGACTTGTAATCAAGTTAAATAACGCGTCATAACAACCTTTAATGTCCGATTTAATCTCATAACCGCCGGAAACATAATACGCATCCAATGATGATCAATTAACTCTAATTGCTCCAATTCAGACTATAAAAATGATGCAAAGATTCATCTAAAATTGTCCCAAACAACAAACTGATCTATCTTACCCTATGAAATCGCGTTTTGATCGTCCAAGTTCGAACTTCGGCCGAACACCGTTCACCCTCATCCCGGCACGTTTCCAAGTAATTGATATATGGTTTTGAATCATTTTAATCCTATTAACAAAACCCTTAACGAAGATTCAACAAACTAATTAGGACTTGTAATCAAGTTAAATAACGCGTTATAACAACCTTTAATGTCCGATTTAATCTCATAACCACCGGAAACATAATACGCATCCAATGATGATCAATTAACTCTAATTGCTCCAATTGAGACTATAAAAATGATGCAAAGATTCATCTAAAATTGTCCCAAACAACAAACTGATCTATCTTACCCTATGAAATCGCGTTTTGATCTTCCAAGTTCGAACTTCGGCCGAAACACCGTTCACCCTCATCCCGGCACGTTTCCAAGTAATTGATATATGGTTTTGAATCATTTTAATCCTATTAACAAAACCGCCAATAAAGATTGAACAAACTTAGAACATATTTGGCTAATTGAATTCTAGGGTTTATGAAGAAGAAGATGGACTTTTATGTTAATTTATATATTTATGTTTATGATCTTACAACAAACAAAGCAAATTGTTCCAATGGTTTAGTCACTTGTGTATAGACGGAAGGACCCGGGTTCGAACCCGGGTCAGGCCGTTTGACTTAGTTTTTTTATATTTAAAACCCTTTTTCTTCTATGTTTTATAAATCAAATAAATATATTAAAATCATAAATTTAATAAAATTAATTTAATTTAAATAATATTAATTATTCGCTAGAGTTTTATTATAACATAACTTAATAGGACACTTGGCACTTGAGTCTTATAACTTTAACCTTTATGTGATTCTTAATCATTATGGTGTTATTATAATACACCCTAATAGGACACTTGATGTTGTAGTCATAAAACATATATTTTATAGGACGCTTATTGTAACATCCTAAAACTATTAATAATATAATATTGTGTCTCATTCAATAATCAAACATAGGTGTACATATACATGAGAATTATAGATTTTGGTGGAAACTTAAAAAAAATGGAAGTTTAGTATTGTTAGCAAAAGCTTTTAAGTTTGAGAACTTAACACAAACTACCTATGTAGTTTAAGGACTAAATTGGTAATTAACCATTTTACATAGAAATCATATAATAGAGGTGGGGGGGGGGGGGGTAAATTGCTATTTCTTAAAACCCAAAACAATCAGACGTGAGTCTGATGATGAACACAAAGCCAAGAGGTTTATCAAGAGACAAACTAGAGTTGAATCATTCAATCCACATGCTGCATGTTGAAATTAAAGAAGAAACAAGCATTTGGCTGTGATTTCTAACAAGAAGCAATCAAGGTAATGATAATTTTAACCCTAGTTCTTAATGTGATGAAGATTGTTGAGAAGATGATAAAAGTTAGGGTTCATATAATGATTTCTCGAAATTGATGGTGTTTTCGACATCTCTTAGTCTATGATCATTGTATTAGATTTTTCTAAACTTATACTTATGTGTAATTTGAGTTTAAAACCAAGAATATGGGTATGATTGTGTTATTGGGTCGAATTGGGGAAGAAATATTTGCTGAAAAACGCAGCTTTTATACAGATTTTGGACTGACTTGTAAATTTTGTATAAAATCAATCGAGTGTTCATTTGGGGTGTATTTTATATTTTTGAAAAGCCCCATGAGTATACTTTCTATAGAATTTTATAACAAGAGAAAATATGGTTGTTAAGTGAGCCGAAAACATACATTCCAAAAGCTGCACAAAAGTTTTGAAAGCTGTTTGAAAATGAAAATGTGGTAGCTGTCCTGATTTTATAAAGATCATATAAAATTATAGAAAATGCGTATTGAGGTGATTCTTTTTGGGTTGAAAAGATATAAGAGTGTGTTACAATTCATATTTGAATACAACAGCTGCGCAGTTAGGGGCTGCACAAAAGGAACATATTATAAATGTTGATAAATACGTATAATTGGGTACACTTGAACCAAACATGAATTTTAGTTTTTAGCTTATTATTTTCGTCTATTAGGTATGTTAAAGATGTATGCAAGTATTTGCACTAACGGAATCTAATGAGTGGTGTGATAAACATGAAACCGTTTTGATCTTGGATGGTGAAATCATAAATGGATACTAATATTGGAGTAAAGTAATTATACAATATGTATCCTAACCATGCTATGTTGGCTTGTAAATAAGCTAGGTATGTTGATGCCTACAAGACAGCGAGTCAAAGCGGAGGACAAATGTAATGGAGCTTCTACGGACTAAGGTAAGTTTAGCTTACATTTAGATCTATTACGTATTGGGTTAAATTATTATAAATATACTTGTAATAATTTCAAATCCGCGTTTTGGAGTATCTCATTAGTGTAATTTCATATGGTGGGAGTGGGTCATTTTAATATGTTTTAAGAATATATTGCTAAGTATGGCTTCGAATTGTGAACGCGGGCCGTTTCAGTTCATTTAAAAGGAATTTTGATAATTTTAACTTAATACATTGATAGTGGGTTTTATTAACCCGTTAGAAATGTAAGTGAACTTACTATGCATTAGTAAACATCTCGTTTGCTAAGTTATATTAAACTTTCGGGTTTTCTTGAGGATATGAACTTGGTAAACCCTTATGATTGACAACTGACGAGTATTTGGATATAAGCAATGGGTTTCGCCTATCATAGAACTATAGAAGATGTACAATGATAGCCGGAGGAGTATGCATAAATAAAGAGTCCGAGGATTAAATGTGTTTAACCCAAATGTGTATACATCATCAATATAAATATACAAATTTTACCCAAGAGGATTGCATCATACGAAGGTAAGTTAATTCTCAAAAGCTATTTCTTATTATGTATGTACTATTATTATGTTACTGCAAGTCAACATAAAGGGGTTATGACCATTTGGTTAAGTTAAACTTAACCACTTATAATAGAGGGATAATTTCGAGTATATATATTAAATCTATTTGTTGGATTTAAATAAAAGATGGGAGTATTATTGATAAAACAACATACCATACATTGAAAATTGCGTACAATACACTAGGGACATTAATCATTTTATATAAACGTTGGCAACTTAGTTTAAACCTTAAGTTATATATGCATATATTTATCCTTATTAATTATTATATATTTACTTGTTTGGTCAGATATGAAGTTTAACTATGGCTTAAGTTAGATTTTATGATGAATGGAGGCTTCGGTTGGTGACTACCAGCGACTGATATACCAAAACAGATTCTGAGGACTTTGTTCGATTTTCTTTATAAACAGGTTAGATTTTTCAACATTTGACATCCGAGTTCAGGTTTTTATATGGTATTAAGTCTGATATATGGTATTTTTCTCGTACATGCTTTCATGAAAAATAGTTGTAATCTTTGACATAATATCAAATAATGACACATTTGATGATCTTTATTATTATGTTTGTGATTCAATTACGGGCATTCTTTCAATTTGGTAATATAAATAAAGTCAAACTGTCAATATGGTAAAGTAATATGATTAAACACTCTTTATATAATGGTTAGTTATACACTGTAAGTTTCTCTTAGAAAAGAATACAAATAAATTTGGAATAAACATTTGACAAACAAAATTTTTTTTCCGATCGTTTGGCTAAAACAATTTAATCGAGCCTTTTGGCTAAAATGTTTTTATCGACCCGCTTGGCTAATAAGTTAAATTTGGGCTGTTTGAACAAAAAGTTTAAAACACAATCTGAAATTGAAACATGGGATAGTTAAGATGGACCAATAGAAAAAAAAGTCGGGGGGGGGGGGGGGATCAGTTTTATGGGTCCGATTCAGTTATAAAAGTTGGTTTGATTTTATGGTGTTCACCAATGTTATAAAAGTAGGATTACAAGGCCGAGTACTCTCCGAGTACTCGCTACAAGGTATGTCACAGAGACGAGTTTCTGTAAATCCGCCTAGTTACTAAGAATCGGTCAAATGTGGTCAACCTCAGCTAGAATCACATCTTATCGGTGAACTTGGGCCGATTTTGACTCAAAATAATAAAACATAATTATTATTTCAATAATATTAAAGAACAAATATCATTTTTTTAATTAATGCTTAGTAATTTTTAGAATATTTTATTTTGAAAAATGTATTTTTTTTATTTATATTAATATTCACCTATTTTGTTATAAATATCAGTAAACTTATGATATTTGACACATATATAATAACCAAATATTAATTTTCTTTATATTTACCATGTACGAGTACTCTCCGAGTACTCCGAGTACTCCCCGAGTACTCCGAGTACTCCCCGAGTACTCCGAGTACTCCCTCCAAGGGGATCGGCCGCCTAGCGACTTTTGCAACATTGGTGTTCACTTTTAATATCAAAGCGTTATTTTTTTGTTGTCTTATACTTGAAGGTATAATTGAGGCGGATTTAAGTTATTAGTTGCTACAATCTGCTATATTTACAGCTGCTACCCTACCCCTTGTCCAAAAGCAACACCAGGTACTTGTAACATTGTTTTTGTGTAGTGTTGCAACCGTGAGGTCGATCAACATAATGCAAATTTGAAGACTACAAATTATCAACCTTGGACACGGACAGATGGAAATATTGAAATTGATATTGCACCCAAACTTGTAAGCTTCCTTTGACTTTTTATATATGTCAATTTTGACCCGATTAATTTTAGTCGGTTGATATGAGTTTTTTTCACAGGTCAAAATAACAGAACTAGATTTAATAGGTGATTGAAAGTCATCTTATGGTTCTCTATTAAGAGTGCTCTCAAAATTAATAGCAACTCATCTTACTGTTATCAAATTTTAATATCTTTACATAAATATTTTATCTAAACATCACCATATAATCTTTAGTGCTCTCAAATGAGCATGTAGCAAGAGGATGGTGAAGTGCCTAGACCCAAATGAGCTGGTTGGTGGTACAGAGATTGGACCAAAATGGCGTGAGGTAAATGTTCAAGTACCAATAAAAATAGATGAAAAGTTGGCGAGACCATATGGGTTATTTTCCATAATTCAAGATTGTATTGGTGCATCCATCGCATGGCCTTGTCCATTCATCTCGGTATGTATTTGTTAAACTTGTGATACGAATAATTTTAATAACATGGAACTTAATGCCTATACATGGATGGTTTATTTGTAGGTAGTCCGTGAGGATTGAGGACGCATGATGACTCGGGATTTTATGGTGCTTGTTTCTTTTATTGCTTTTAATTTTTTGTTTGAATGTTATAAGAGTTAATGTTGGATAATGTTATTACTTATTAATGTTTAGTTCTTTCGTTATGAATATGCTTATTTAATATAATGAAGTTTTATTTCTTTAAATATTTATATGTCCATAACCGTATCGTAAAATTGTGTGTGGACGTTTAAAAAAGGGTTGTATAATGTGATTTGTTAGGAATTCAAATTTTTGTCCTATTAAATGCTAGAACATTTTAAAGGTGTCATAATATGTTTTTTTAGGACGTTTAAGTTGTTCATAGACATATTATACGACCATAAAATTTAGTTTCATAATCTTGTTTGGGATATTAGGACCCTTTTCTTGGTACTATAATGTTACATCATAAGGGTCCTATAAATTAATTTTTAAGGACACTTGTATGTGTATCAAAAGATTAAAGGTAGGTAAACGCATGTTAAAACATTGAAAAAGTGTCATAATATGTTTTTATTGGGACTCTTTTTAGGTTGTTAATGGATATATTATGCGACCATAAAATTGGTTTCATAATCTTATTTGGGATATCAGGACGCTTTTTGAGTTTTGAGACTTATTACGACCCCTTTACAAGAAACACTTTTCTCGTTGGTCCTATTAAATGAAAGGTCCTATAACATAGCATTTTAGGACGCTTTTGTGCGTACTAAAAATCCCTTTTGTTGTGGTGCCGGTTCTCTGTCCGGTTCCTTCCTGACGCGTTCCGGAACTCCGTTTTAGCTCGTTTTTTCGCCCTTTCCGATCACGATCAACTTCAATTACCTACGAAACATAAAAGTGTTAGTAGTATACAAATCTCGACTAAAAACGAACATAAACTATTAAAATATTAAATAAATTATACACGGGAAACATAAACATTTAGCATTATATCAAATATCCTAATACTTATTCTTTTTTTCGTCCCTGAAAATGTCTGATGCAGTTGGATCATAATCGGAAAATATAGTCTTAAAAACATATAGGTTAATTTTTAAAGCTTAGAAGAACGCAAAAAACAACGATCGCCGATATTGTTGTCCACTTAAACCCTTGTCTTAATCTTTACCGGGACCAATAAGATCCGACAATAATATTACTCAGTGGTTTACACAATTAAGACCCGCTTATTTTAGCTTTTATCGGATTAGACCACCTCAACTTGACTTAAACCTCAAAATTAGCAGATATAAAAATTTTGTTGCTCTATTTTTTTTATTGAATAGTTAAGACAATCAAGGGTATTGTTTATCCTCCT